>NW_027182325.1:3827500-3840000 GCF_040938575.1 Ambystoma mexicanum | reverse complement strand
AATGGCTCACTTCCTGAACTTGGAGCACAAAAAAGCCTACAGCACCTGGTATTCCCAGGCGGTCTCCCATCCAGGTACTAACTAGGCCCGACACTGCTTAGCTTCTGAGATCAGACGAGATCAGGCGCATTCAGTGTGGTGTGGCCGTAGGCTCTGGGCCTAGTGAGTTTTGTACTTTTAAGCATCTAGTCAGCTAGACCTTGCAGTTTTGAAAGGCAATTGAGAAAGGGCTCACTTCCTGAACTTGGAGCACAAAAAAGCCTACAGCACCTGGTATTCCCAGGCGGTCTCCCATCCAGGTACTAACTAGGCCTGACACTGCTTAACTTCCAAGATCAGACGAGATCGGGTGCATTCAGTGTGGTGTGGCCGTAGGCTCTAGGAATGCTAAGAATATTACTCTTATGCATTTGCATTTAGTAAGCTAAGCCATGCAGCCACTTGCAACATGATACCACGCTCATCGCTCGATCAGGCTCGATCAGGCGAGATATATAAGACTGGTGGGCCCATTCAGGACTCCTATGTCTGGTAGGATAACTTTAATTCATCCATCCTGTGTCTGTTGCAGGGAGGTGGAGAGAACAATCAACACAATAATGGTTTTCTTTCATGCCTCTTGAAGGACTCAATATTCTCTGTACTGCATTACATGTGAAAGTCGATTTATTACCCATGAACACACTACCTGTATGCTAATTCTATGTAAAAAGGTAGCTCCAGCCCTCATGATGTTGTCCAACATTTCCGCTATAAAACGGGATACAATTATTTTGGAAACATACCAAATTTGAAAAATAATTGAGAAGTTGCGCAATTACTAATCATGGAGCACAAAAAAGCCTACAGCACCTGGTATTCCCAGGCAGTCTCCCATCCAGGTACTAACTAGGCCCGACCCTGCTTAGCTTCCGAGATCGGGCGCATTCAGTGTGGTGTGGCCGTAGGCTCTAGGCCTAGTGAGTTTTGTACTTTTAAGCATCTAGTCGGCTAGACCTTGCAGTTTTGAAAGGCAATTGTGAAATGGCTCACTTCCTGAACTTGGAGCACAAAAAAGCCTACAGCACCTGGTATTCCCAGGCGGTCTCCCATCCAGTTACTAACGAGGCCCGACACTGCTTAGCTTCCGAGATCAGACGAGATCGGGCGCATTCAGTGTGGTGTGGCCGTAGGCTCTGGGCCTTGTGAGTTTTGTACTTTTAAGCATCTAGTCGGCTAGACCTTGCAGTTTTGAAAGGCAATTGAGAAATGGCTCACTTCCTGAACTTGGAGTACAAAAAAGCCTACAGCACCTGGTATTTGCAGGCGGTCTCCCATCCAGGTACTAACTAGGCCCGACACTGCTTAGCTTCTGAGATCAGACGAGATCAGGCGCATTCAGTGTGGTGTGGCCGTAGGCTCTGGGCCTAGTGAGTTTTGTACTTTTAAGCATCTAGTCGGCTAGACCTTGCAGTTTTGAAAGGCAATTGTGAAATGGCTCACTTCTTGAACTTGGAGCACAAAAAAGCCTACAGCACCTGGTATTCCCAGGTGGTCTCCCATCCAGGTACTAACTAGGCCTGACACTGCTTAGCTTCCGAGATCAGACGAGATCGGGCGCAATCAGTGTGGTGTGGCCGTAGGATCTGGGCCTAGTGAGTTTTGTACTTTTAAGCATCTAGTCAGCTAGACCTTGCAGTTTTGAAAGGCAATTGAGAAATGGCTCACTTCCTGAACTTGGAGCACAAAAAAGCCTACAGCACCTGGTATTCCCAGGCGGTCTCCCATCCAGGGACTAACGAGGCCCGACACTGCTTAGCTTCCGAGATTAGACGAGATCGGGCGCATTCAGTGTGGTGTGGCCGTAGGCTCTGAGCCTTGTGAGTTTTGTACTTTTAAGCATCTAGTCGGCTAGACCTTGCAGTTTTGAAAGGCAATTGAGAAATGGCTCACTTCCTGAACTTGGAGTACAAAAAAGCCTACAGCACCTGGTATTCCCAGGCGGTCTCCCATCCAGGTACTAACTAGGCCCGACCCTGCTTAGCTTCCGAGATCGGGCGCATTCAGTGTGGTGTGGCCGTAGGCTCTGGGCCTAGTGAGTTTTGTACTTTTAAGCATCTAGTCGGCTAGACCTTGCAGTTTTGAAAGGCAATTGTGAAATGGCTCACTTCCTGAACTTGGAGCACAAAAAAGCCTACAGCACCTGGTATTCCCAGGCGGTCTCCCATCCAGGTACTAACTAGGCCCGACACTGCTTAGCTTCTGAGATCAGATGAGATCGGGCGCATTCAGTGTGGTGTGGCCGTAAGCTCTGGGCTTAGTGAGTTTTGTACTTTTAAGCATCTAGTCGGCTAGACCTTGCAGTTTTGAAAGGCAATTGTGAAATGGCTCACTTCCTGAACTTGGAGCACAAAAAAGCCTACAGCACCTGGTATTCCCAGGTGGTCTCCCATCCAGGTACTAACTAGGCCTGACACTGCTTAGCTTTCGAGATCAGACGCAATCAGTGTGGTGTGGCCGTAGGCTCTGGGCCTAGTGAGTTTTGTACTTTTAAGCATCTAGTCAGCTAGACCTTGCAGTTTTGAAAGGCAATTGAGAAATGGCTCACTTCCTGAACTTGGAGCACAAAAAAGCCTACAGCACCTGGTATTCCCAGGCGGTCTCCCATCCAGATACTAACGAGGCCCGACACTGCTTAGCTTCCGAGATCGGGCGCATTCAGTGTGGTGTGGCCGTAGGGTCTGGGCCTTGTGAGTTTTGTACTTTTAAGCATCTAGTCGGCTAGACCTTGCAGTTTTGAAAGGCAATTGAGAAATGGCTCACTTCCTGAACTTGGAGTACAAAAAAGCCTACAGCACCTGGTATTCCCAGGCGGTCTCCCATCCAGGTACTAACTAGGCCCGACACTGCTTAGCTTCTGAGATCAGACGAGATCAGGCGCATTCAGTGTGGTGTGGCCGTAGGCTCTGGGCCTAGTGAGTTTTGTACTTTTAAGCATCTAGTCGGCTAGACCTTGCAGTTTTGAAAGGCAATTGAGAAAGGGCTCACTTCCTGAACTTGGAGCACAAAAAAGCCTACAGCACCTGGTATTCCCAGGCGGTCTCCCATCCAGGTACTAACTAGGCCTAACACTGCTTAACTTCCAAGATCAGACGAGATCGGGTGCATTCAGTGTGGTGTGGCCGTAGGCTCTAGGAATGCTAAGAATATTACTCTTATGCATTTGCATTTAGTAAGCTAAGCCATGCAGCCACTTGCAACATGATACCACGCTCATCGCTCGATCAGGCTCGATCAGGCGAGATATATAAGACTGGTGGGCCCATTCAGGACTCCTATGTCTGGTAGGATAACTTTAATTCATCCATCCTGTGTCTGTTGCAGGGAGGTGGAGAGAACAATCAACACAATAATGGTTTTCTTTCATGCCTCTTGAAGGACTCAATATTCTCTGTACTGCATTACATGTGAAAGTCGATTTATTACCCATGAACACACTACCTGTATGCTAATTCTATGTAAAAAGGTAGCTCCAGCCCTCATGATGTTGTCCAACATTTCCGCTATAAAACGGGATACAATTATTTTGGAAACATACCAAATTTGAAAAATAATTGAGAAGTTGCGCAATTACTAATCATGGAGCACAAAAAAGCCTACAGCACCTGGTATTCCCAGGCAGTCTCCCATCCAGGTACTAACTAGGCCCGACCCTGCTTAGCTTCCGAGATCGGCGCATTCAGTGTGGTGTGGCCGTAGGCTCTGGGCCTAGTGAGTTTTGTACTTTTAAGCATCTAGTCGGCTAGACCTTGCAGTTTTGAAAGGCAATTGTGAAATGGCTCACTTCCTGAACTTGGAGCACAAAAAAGCCTACAGCACCTGGTATTCCCAGGTGGTCTCCCATCCAGGTACTAACTAGGCCCGACACTGCTTAGCTTCGAGATCAGACGAGATCGGGCGCAATAAGTGTGGTGTGGCCGTAGGCTCTGGGCCTAGTGAGTTTTGTACTTTTAAGCATCTAGTCAGCTAGACCTTGCAGTTTTGAAAGGCAATTGAGAAATGGCTCACTTCCTGAACTTGGAGCACAAAAAAGCCTACAGCACCTGGTATTCCCAGGCGGTCTCCCATCCAGGTACTAACGAGGCCCGACACTGCTTAGCTTCCGAGATCAGACGAGATCGGGTGCATTCAGTGTGGTGTGGCCGTAGGCTCTAGTTCTTGTGAGTTTTGTACTTTTAAGCATCTAGTCGGCTAGACCTTGCAGTTTTGAAAGGCAATTGAGAAATGGCTCACTTCCTGAACTTGGAGTACAAAAAAGCCTACAGCACCTGGTATTCCCAGGCGGTCTCCCATCCAGGTACTAACTAGGCCCGACACTGCTTAGCTTCTGAGATCAGACGAGATCAGGCGCATTCAGTGTGGTGTGGCCGTAGTCTCTGGGCCTAGTGAGTTTTGTACTTTTAAGCATCTAGTCGGCTAGACCTTGCAGTTTTGAAAGGCAATTGTGAAATGGCTCACTTCCTGAACTTGGAGCACAAAAAAGCCTACAGCACCTGGTATTCCCAGGTGGTCTCCCATCCAGGTACTAACTAGGCCCGACACTGCTTAGCTTCCGAGATCAGACGAGATTGGGCGCAATCAGTGTGGTGTGGCCGTAGGCTCTGGGCCTAGTGAGTTTTGTACTTTTAAGCATCTAGTCAGCTAGACCTTGCACTTTTGAAAGGCAATTGAGAAATGGCTCACTTCCTGAACTTGGAGCACAAAAAAGCCTACAGCACCTGGTATTCCCAGGCGGTCTCCCATCCAGGTACTAACGAGGCCCGACACTGCTTAGCTTCCGAGATCAGACGAGATCAGGCGCATTCAGTGTGGTGTGGCCGTAGGCTCTGGGCCTTGTGAGTTTTGTACTTTTAAGCATCTAGTCGGCTAGACCTTGCAGTTTTGAAAGGCAATTGAGAAATGGCTCACTTCCTGAACTTGGAGTACAAAAAAGCCTACAGCACCTGGTATTCTCAGGCGGTCTCCCATCCAGGTACTAACTAGGCCCGACACTGCTTAGCTTCTGAGATCAGACGAGATCAGGCGCATTCAGTGTGGTGTGGCCGTAGGCTCTGGGCCTAGTGAGTTTTGTACTTTTAAGCATCTAGTCGGCTAGACCTTGCAGTTTTAAAAGGCAATTGAGAAAGGGCTCACTTCCTGAACTTGGAGCACAAAAAAGCCTACAGCACCTGGTATTCCCAGGCGGTCTCCCATCCAGGTACTAACTAGGCCTGACACTGCTTAACTTCTGAGATCAGACGAGATTGGGTGCATTCAGTGTGGTGTGGCCGTAGGCTCTAGGAATGCTAAGAATATTACTCTTATGCATTTGCATTTAGTAAGCTAAGCCATGCAGCCACTTGCAACATGATACCACGCTCATCGCTCGATCAGGCTCGATCAGGCGAGATATATAAGACTGGTGGGCCCATTCAGGACTCCTATGTCTGGTAGGATAACTTTAATTCATCCATCCTGTGTCTGTTGCAGGGAGGTGGAGAGAACAATCAACACAATAATGGTTTTCTTTCATGCCTCTTGAAGGACTCAATATTCTCTGTACTGCATTACATGTGAAAGTCGATTTATTACCCATGAACACACTACCTGTATGCTAATTCTATGTAAAAAGGTAGCTCCAGCCCTCATGATGTTGTCCAACATTTCCGCTATAAAACGGGATACAATTATTTTGGAAACATACCAAATTTGAAAAATAATTGAGAAGTTGCGCAATTACTAATCATGGAGCACAAAAAAGCCTACAGCACCTGGTATTCCCAGGCAGTCTCCCATCCAGGTACTAACTAGGCCCGACCCTGCTTAGCTTCCGAGATCGGGCGCATTCAGTGTGGTGTGGCCGTAGGCTCTGGGCCTAGTGAGTTTTGTACTTTTAAGCATCTAGTCGGCTAGACCTTGCAGTTTTGAAAGGCAATTGTGAAATGGCTCACTTCCTGAACTTGGAGCACAAAAAAGCCTACAGCACCTGGTATTCCCAGGTGGTCTCCCATCCAGGTACTAACTAGGCCCGACACTGCTTAGCTTCCGAGATCAGACTAGACCGGGCGCAACCAGTGTGGTGTGGCCGTAGACTCTGGGCCTTGTGAGTTTTGTACTTTTAAGCATCTAGTCAGCTAGACCTTGCAGTTTTGAAAGGCAATTGAGAAATGGCTCACTTCCTGAACTTGGAGCACAAAAAAGCCTACAGCACCTGGTATTCCCAGGCGGTCTCCCATCCAAGTACTAACGAGGCCCGACACTGCTTAGCTTCCGAGATCAGACGAGATTGGACGCATTCAGTGTGGTGTGGCCGTAGGCTCTGAGCCTTGTGAGTTTTGTACTTTTAAGCATCTAGTCGGCTAGACCTTGCAGTTTTGAAAGGCAATTGAGAAATGGCTCACTTCCTGAACTTGGAGTACAAAAAAGCCTACAGCACCTGGTATTCCCAGGCGGTCTCCCATCCAGGTACTAACTAGGCCTGACACTGCTTAACTTCCGAGATCAGACGAGATCGGGTGCATTCAGTGTGGTGTGGCCGTAGGCTCTAGGAATGCTAAGAATATTACTCTTATGCATTTGCATTTAGTAAGCTAAGCCATGCAGCCACTTGCAACATGATACCACGCTCATCGCTCGATCAGGCTCGATCAGGCGAGATATATAAGACTGGTGGGCCCATTCAGGACTCCTATGTCTGGTAGGATAACTTTAATTCATCCATCCTGTGTCTGTTGCAGGGAGGTGGAGAGAACAATCAACACAATAATGGTTTTCTTTCATGCCTCTTGAAGGACTCAATATTCTCTGTACTGCATTACATGTGAAAGTCGATTTATTACCCATGAACACACTACCTGTATGCTAATTCTATGTAAAAAGGTAGCTCCAGCCCTCATGATGTTGTCCAACATTTCCGCTATAAAACGGGATACAATTATTTTGGAAACATACCAAATTTGAAAAATAATTGAGAAGTTGCGCAATTACTAATCATGGAGCACAAAAAAAGCCTACAGCACCTGGTATTCCCAGGCAGTCTCCCATCCAAGTACTAACTAGGCCCGACCCTGCTTAGCTTCTGAGATCGGGCGCATTCAGTGTGGTGTGGCCGTAGGCTCTGGGCCTAGTGAGTTTTGTACTTTTAAGCATCTAGTCGGCTAGACCTTGCAGTTTTGAAAGGCAATTGTGAAATGGCTCACTTCCCGAACTTGGAGCACAAAAAAGCCTACAGCACCTGGTATTCCCAGGTGGTCTCCCATCCAGGTACTAACTAGGCCCGACACTGCTTAGCTTCCGAGATCAGATGCAATCAGTGTGGTGTGGCCGTAGGCTCTGGGCCTAGTGAGTTTTGTACTTTTAAGCATCTAGTCAGCTAGACCTTGCAGTTTTGAAAGGCAATTGAGAAATGGCTCACTTCCTGAACTTGGAGCACAAAAAAGCCTACAGCACCTGGTATTCCCAGGCAGTCTCCCATCCAGGTACTAACTAGGCCCGACCCTGCTTAGCTTCCGAGATCGGGCGCATTCAGTGTGGTGTGGCCGTAGGCTCTGGGCCTAGTGAGTTTGTACTTTTAAGCATCTAGTCGGCTAGACCTTGCAGTTTTGAAAGGCAATTGTGAAATGGCTCACTTCCTGAACTTGGAGCACAAAAAAGCCTACAGCACCTGGTATTCCCAGGTGGTCTCCCATCCAGGTACTAACTAGGCACGACACTGCTTAGCTTCCGAGATCAGACGAGATCGGGCGCATTCAGTATGGTGTGGCCGTAGGCTCTGGGCCTAGTGAGTTTTGTACTTTTAAGCATCTAGTCGGCTAGACCTTGCAGTTTTGAAAGGCAATTGAGAAATGGCTCACTTCCTGAACTTGGAGTACAAAAAAGCCTACAGCACCTGGTATTCCCAGGCGGTCTCCCATCCAGGTACTAACTAGGCCCGACCCTGCTTAGCTTCTGAGATCAGACGAGATCAGGCGCATTCAGTGTGGTGTGGCCGTAGGCTCTGGGCCTAGTGAGTTTTTTACTTTTAAGCATCTAGTCGGCTAGACCTTGCAGTTTTAAAAGGCAATTGAGAAAGGGCTCACTTCCTGAACTTGGAGCACAAAAAAGCCTACAGCACCTGGTATTCCCAGGCGGTCTCCCATCCAGGTACTAACTAGGCCTGACACTGCTTAACTTCCAAGATCAGACGAGATCAGGTGCATTCAGTGTGGTGTGGCCGTAGGCTCTAGGAATGCTAAGAATATTACTCTTATGCATTTGCATTTAGTAAGCTAAGCCATGCAGCCACTTGCAACATGATACCACGCTCATCGCTCGATCAGGCTCGATCAGGCGAGATATATAAGACTGGTGGGCCAATTCAGGACTCCTATGTCTGGTAGGATAACTTTAATTCATCCATCCTGTGTCCGTTGCAGGGAGGTGGAGAGAACAATCAACACAATAATGGTTTTCTTTCATGCCTCTTGAAGGACTCAATATTCTCTGTACTGCATTACATGTGAAAGTCGATTTATTACCCATGAACACACTACCTGTATGCTAATTCTATGTAAAAAGGTAGCTCCAGCCCTCATGATGTTGTCCAACATTTCCGCTATAAAACGGGATACAATTATTTTGGAAACATACCAAATTTGAAAAATAATTGAGAAGTTGCGCAATTACTAATCATGGAGCACAAAAAAGCCTACAGCACCTGGTATTCCCAGGCAGTCTCCCATCCAGGTACTAACTAGGCCTGACCCTGCTTAGCTTCCGAGATCGGGCGCATTCAGTGTGGTGTGGCCGTAGGCTCTGGGCCTAGTGAGTTTTGTACTTTTAAGCATCTAGTCGGCTAGACCTTGCAGTTTTGAAAGGCAATTGTGAAATGGCTCACTTCCTGAACTTGGAGCACAAAAAAGCCTACAGCACCTGGTATTCCCAGGTGGTCTCCCATCCAGGTACTAACTAGGCCCGACACTGCTTAGCTTCCGAGATCAGACGAGATCGGGCGCAATCAGTGTGGTGTGGCCGTAGGCTCTGGGCCTAGTGAGTTTTGTACTTTTAAGCATCTAGTCAGCTAGACCTTGCAGTTTTGAAAGGCAATTGAGAAATGGCTCACTTCCTGAACTTGGAGCACAAAAAAGCCTACAGCACCTGGTATTCCCAGGCAGTCTCCCATCCAGGTACTAACGAGGCCCGACACTGCTTAGCTTCCGAGATCAGACGAGATCGGGCGCATTCAGTGTGGTGTGGCCGTAGGCTCTGGTTCTTGTGAGTTTTGTACTTTTAAGCATCTAGTCGGCTAGACCTTGCAGTTTTGAAAGGCAATTGAGAAATGGCTCACTTCCTGAACTTGGAGTACAAAAAAGCCTACAGCACCTGGTATTCCCAGGCGGTCTTCCATCCAGGTACAAACTAGGCCCGACACTGCTTAGCTTCTGAGATCAGACGAGATCAGGCACATTCAGTGTGGTGTGGCCGTAGGCTCTGGGCCTAGTGAGTTTTGTACTTTTAAGCATCTAGTCGGCTAGACCTTGCAGTTTTGAAAGGCAATTGAGAAAGGGTTCACTTCCTGAACTTGGAGCACAAAAAAGCCTACAGCACCTGGTATTCCCAGACGGTCTCCCATCCAGGTACTAACTAGGCCCAACACTGCTTAGCTTCCGAGATCAGACGAGATCAGGCGCATTCAGTGTGGTGTGGCCGTAGGCTCTGGGCCTAATGAGTTTTGTACTTTTAAGCATCTAGTCGGCTAGACCTTGCAGTTTTGAAAGGCAATTGAGAAAGGGTTCACTTCCTGAACTTGGAGCACAAAAAAGCCTACAGCACCTGGTATTCCCAGGCGGTCTTCCATCCAGGTACTAACTAGGCCCGACACTGCTTAGCTTCTGAGATCAGGCGCATTCAGTGTGGTGTGGCCGTAGGCTCTGGTTCTTGTGAGTTTTGTACTTTTAAGCATCTAGTCAGCTAGACCTTGCAGTTTTAAAAGGCAATTGAGAAAGGGCTCACTTCCTGAACTTGGAGCACAAAAAAGCCTACAGCACCTGGTATTCCCAGGCGGTCTCCCATCCAGGTACTAACTAGGCCTGACACTGCTTAACTTCCAAGATCAGACGAGATCGGGTGCATTCAGTGTGGTGTGGCCGTAGGCTCTAGGAATGCTAAGAATATTACTCTTATGCATTTGCATTTAGTAAGCTAAGCCATGCAGCCACTTGCAACATGATACCACGCTCATCGCTCGATCAGGCTCGATCAGGCGAGATATATAAGACTGGTGGGCCCATTCAGGACTCCTATGTCTGGTAGGATAACTTTAATTCATCCATCCTGTGTCTGTTGCAGGGAGGTGGAGAGAACAATCAACACAATAATGGTTTTCTTTCATGCCTCTTGAAGGACTCAATATTCTCTGTACTGCATTACATGTGAAAGTCGATTTATTACACATGAACACACTACCTGTATGCTAATTCTATGTAAAAAGGTAGCTCCAGCCCTCATGATGTTGTCCAACATTTCCGCTATAAAACGGGATACAATTATTTTGGAAACATACCAAATTTGAAAAATAATTGAGAAGTTGCGCAATTACTAATCATGGAGCACAAAAAAGCCTACAGCACCTGGTATTCCCAGGCAGTCTCCCATCCAGGTACTAACTAGGCCCGACCCTGCTTAGCTTCCGAGATCGGGCGCATTCAGTGTGGTGTGGCCTTAGGCTCTGGGCCTAGTGAGTTTTGTACTTTTAAGCATCTAGTCGGCTAGACCTTGCAGTTTTGAAAGGCAATTGTGAAATGGCTCACTTCCTGAACTTGGAGCACAAAAAAGCCTACAGCACCTGGTATTCCCAGGCGGTCTCCCATCCAGGTACTAACTAGGCCTGACACTGCTTAACTTCCGAGATCAGACGAGATCGGGTGCATTCAGTGTGGTGTGGCCGTAGGCTCTAGGAATGCTAAGAATATTACTCTTATGCATTTGCATTTAGTAAGCTAAGCCATGCAGCCACTTGCAACATGATACCACGCTCATCGCTCGATCAGGCTCGATCAGGCGAGATATATAAGACTGGTGGGCCCATTCAGGACTCCTATGTCTGGTAGGATAACTTTAATTCATCCATCCTGTGTCTGTTGCAGGGAGGTGGAGAGAACAATCAACACAATAATGGTTTTCTTTCATGCCTCTTGAAGGACTCAATATTCTCTGTACTGCATTACATGTGAAAGTCGATTTATTACCCATGAACACACTACCTGTATGCTAATTCTATGTAAAAAGGTAGCTCCAGCCCTCATGATGTTGTCCAACATTTCCGCTATAAAACGGGATACAATTATTTTGGAAACATACCAAATTTGAAAAATAATTGAGAAGTTGCGCAATTACTAATCATGGAGCACAAAAAAAGCCTACAGCACCTGGTATTCCCAGGCAGTCTCCCATCCAGGTACTAACTAGGCCCGACTCTGCTTAGCTTCTGAGATCGGGCGCATTCAGTGTGGTGTGGCCGTAGGCTCTGGGCCTAGTGAGTTTGTACTTTTAAGCATCTAGTCGGCTAGACCTTGCAGTTTTGAAAGGCAATTGTGAAATGGCTCACTTCCTGAACTTGGAGCACAAAAAAGCCTACAGCACCTGGTATTCCCAGGCGGTCTCCCATCCAGGTACTAACGAGGCCTAACACTGCTTAACTTCCGAGATCGGGTGCATTCAGTGTGGTGTGGCCGTAGGCTCTAGGAATGCTAAGAATATTACTCTTATGCATTTGCATTTAGTAAGCTAAGCCATGCAGCCACTTGCAACATGATACCACGCTCATCGCTCGATCAGGCTCGATCAGGCGAGATATATAAGACTGGTGGGCCCATTCAGGACTCCTATGTCTGGTAGGATAACTTTAATTCATCCATCCTGTGTCTGTTGCAGGGAGGTGGAGAGAACAATCAACACAATAATGGTTTTCTTTCATGCCTCTTGAAGGACTCAATATTCTCTGTACTGCATTACATGTGAAAGTCGATTTATTACCCATGAACACACTACCTGTATGCTAATTCTATGTAAAAAGGTAGCTCCAGCCCTCATGATGTTGTCCAACATTTCCGCTATAAAACGGGATACAATTATTTTGGAAACATACCAAATTTGAAAAATAATTGAGAAGTTGCGCAATTACTAATCATGGAGCACAAAAAAGCCTACAGCACCTGGTATTCCCAGGCAGTCTCCCATCCAGGTACTAACTAGGCCCGACCCTGCTTAGCTTCCGAGATCGGGCGCATTCAGTGTGGTGTGGCCGTAGGCTCTGGGCCTAGTGAGTTTTGTACTTTTAAGCATCTAGTCAGCTAGACCTTGCAGTTTTGAAAGGCAATTGTGAAATGGCTCACTTCCTGAACTTGGAGCACAAAAAAGCCTACAGCACCTGGTATTCCCAGGTGGTCTCCCATCCAGGTACTAACTAGGCCCAACACTGCTTAGCTTCCGAGATCAGACGAGAT
>NW_027182325.1:3810000-3822500 GCF_040938575.1 Ambystoma mexicanum | reverse complement strand
CAGCACCTGGTATTCCCAGGCAGTCTCCCATCCAGGTACTAACTAGGCCCGACCCTGCTTAGCTTCCGAGATCGGGCGCATTCAGTGTGGTGTGGCCTTAGGCTCTGGGCCTAGTGAGTTTTGTACTTTTAAGCATCTAGTCGGCTAGACCTTGCAGTTTTGAAAGGCAATTGTGAAATGGCTCACTTCCTGAACTTGGAGCACAAAAAAGCCTACAGCACCTGGTATTCCCAGGCGGTCTCCCATCCAGGTACTAACTAGGCCTGACACTGCTTAACTTCCGAGATCAGACGAGATCGGGTGCATTCAGTGTGGTGTGGCCGTAGGCTCTAGGAATGCTAAGAATATTACTCTTATGCATTTGCATTTAGTAAGCTAAGCCATGCAGCCACTTGCAACATGATACCACGCTCATCGCTCGATCAGGCTCGATCAGGCGAGATATATAAGACTGGTGGGCCCATTCAGGACTCCTATGTCTGGTAGGATAACTTTAATTCATCCATCCTGTGTCTGTTGCAGGGAGGTGGAGAGAACAATCAACACAATAATGGTTTTCTTTCATGCCTCTTGAAGGACTCAATATTCTCTGTACTGCATTACATGTGAAAGTCGATTTATTACCCATGAACACACTACCTGTATGCTAATTCTATGTAAAAAGGTAGCTCCAGCCCTCATGATGTTGTCCAACATTTCCGCTATAAAACGGGATACAATTATTTTGGAAACATACCAAATTTGAAAAATAATTGAGAAGTTGCGCAATTACTAATCATGGAGCACAAAAAAAGCCTACAGCACCTGGTATTCCCAGGCAGTCTCCCATCCAGGTACTAACTAGGCCTGACTCTGCTTAGCTTCTGAGATCGGGCGCATTCAGTGTGGTGTGGCCGTAGGCTCTGGGCCTAGTGAGTTTGTACTTTTAAGCATCTAGTCGGCTAGACCTTGCAGTTTTGAAAGGCAATTGTGAAATGGCTCACTTCCTGAACTTGGAGCACAAAAAAGCCTACAGCACCTGGTATTCCCAGGCGGTCTCCCATCCAGGTACTAACGAGGCCTAACACTGCTTAACTTCCGAGATCGGGTGCATTCAGTGTGGTGTGGCCGTAGGCTCTAGGAATGCTAAGAATATTACTCTTATGCATTTGCATTTAGTAAGCTAAGCCATGCAGCCACTTGCAACATGATACCACGCTCATCGCTCGATCAGGCTCGATCAGGCGAGATATATAAGACTGGTGGGCCCATTCAGGACTCCTATGTCTGGTAGGATAACTTTAATTCATCCATCCTGTGTCTGTTGCAGGGAGGTGGAGAGAACAATCAACACAATAATGGTTTTCTTTCATGCCTCTTGAACGACTCAATATTCTCTGTACTGCATTACATGTGAAAGTCGATTTATTACCCATGAACACACTACCTGTATGCTAATTCTATGTAAAAAGGTAGCTCCAGCCCTCATGATGTTGTCCAACATTTCCGCTATAAAACGGGATACAATTATTTTGGAAACATACCAAATTTGAAAAATAATTGAGAAGTTGCGCAATTACTAATCATGGAGCACAAAAAAAGCCTACAGCACCTGGTATTCCCAGGCAGTCTCCCATCCAGGTACTAACTAGGGCCGACCCTGCTTAGCTTCCGAGATCGGGCGCATTCAGTGTGGTGTGGCCGTAGGCTCTGGGCCTAGTGAGTTTGTACTTTTAAGCATCTAGTCGGCTAGACCTTGCAGTTTTGAAAGGCAATTGTGAAATGGCTCACTTCCTGAACTTGGAGCACAAAAAAGCCTACAGCACCTGGTATTCCCAGGTGGTCTCCCATCCAGGTACTAACTAGGCCCGACACTGCTTAGCTTCCGAGATCAGACGAGATCGGGCGCATTCAGTGTGGTGTGGCCGTAGGCTCTGGGCCTAGTGAGTTTTGTACTTTTAAGCATCTAGTCGGCTAGACCTTGCAGTTTTGAAAGGCAATTGAGAAAGGGCTCACTTCCTGAACTTGGAGCACAAAAAAGCCTACAGCACCTGGTATTCCCAGGCAGTCTCCCATCCAGGTACTAACTAGGCCTGACACTGCTTAACTTCCGAGATCAGACGAGATCGGGTGCATTCAGTGTGGTGTGGCCGTAGGCTCTAGGAATGCTAAGAATATTACTCTTATGCATTTGCATTTAGTAAGCTAAGCCATGCAGCCACTTGCAACATGATACCACGCTCATCGCTCGATCAGGCTCGATCAGGCGAGATATATAAGACTGGTGGGCCCATTCTGGACTCCTATGTCTGGTAGGATAACTTTAATTCATCCATCCTGTGTCTGTTGCAGGGAGGTGGAGAGAACAATCAACACAATAATGGTTTTCTTTCATGCCTCTTGAAGGACTCAATATTCTCTGTACTGCATTACATGTGAAAGTCGATTTATTACCCATGAACACACTACCTGTATGCTAATTCTATGTAAAAAGGTAGCTCCAGCCCTCATGATGTTGTCCAACATTTCCGCTATAAAACGGGATACAATTATTTTGGAAACATACCAAATTTGAAAAATAATTGAGAAGTTGCGCAATTACTAATCATGGAGCACAAAAAAGCCTACAGCACCTGGTATTCCCAGGCAGTCTCCCATCTAGGTACTAACTAGGCCCGACCCTGCTTAGCTTCCGAGATCGGGCGCATTCAGTGTGGTGTGGCCGTAGGCTCTGGGCCTAGTGAGTTTTGTACTTTTAAGCATCTAGTCGGCTAGACCTTGCAGTTTTGAAAGGCAATTGTGAAATGGCTCACTTCCTGAACTTGGAGCACAAAAAAGCCTACAGCACCTGGTATTCCCAGGTGGTCTCCCATCCAGGTACTAACTAGGCCCGCCACTGCTTAGCTTCCGAGATCAGACGAGATCGGGCGCAATCAGTGTGGTGTGGCCGTAGGCTCTGGGCCTAGTGAGTTTTGTACTTTTAAGCATCTAGTCAGCTAGACCTTGCAGTTTTGAAAGGCAATTGAGAAATGGCTCACTTCCTGAACTTGGAGCACAAAAAAGCCTACAGCACCTGGTATTCCCAGGCGGTCTCCCATCCAGGTACTAACGAGGCCCGACACTGCTTAGCTTCCGAGATCAGACGCATTCAGTGTGGTGTGGCCGTAGGCTCTGGGCCTTGTGAGTTTTGTACTTTTAAGCATCTAGTCGGCTAGACCTTGCAGTTTTGAAAGGCAATTGAGAAATGGCTCACTTCCTGAACTTGGAGTACAAAAAAGCCTACAGCACCTGGTATTCCCAGGCGGTCTCCCATCCAGGTACTAACTAGGCCCGACACTGCTTAGCTTATGAGATCAGACGAGATCAGGCGCATTCAGTGTGGTGTGGCCGTAGGCTCTGGGCCTAGTGAGTTTTGTACTTTTAAGCATCTAGTCGGCTAGACCTTGCAGTTTTAAAAGGCAATTGAGAAAGGGCTCACTTCCTGAACTTGGAGCACAAAAAAGCCTACAGCACCTGGTATTCCCAGGCGGTCTCCCATCCAGGTACTAACTAGGCCTGACACTGCTTAACTTCCGAGATCAGACGAGATTGGGTGCATTCAGTGTGGTGTGGCCGTAGGCTCTAGGAATGCTAAGAATATTACTCTTATGCATTTGCATTTAGTAAGCTAAGCCATGCAGCCACTTGCAACATGATACCACGCTCATCGCTCGATCAGGCTCGATCAGGCGAGATATATAAGACTGGTGGGCCCATTCAGGACTCCTATGTCTGGTAGGATAACTTTAATTCATCCATCCTGTGTCTGTTGCAGGGAGGTGGAGAGAACAATCAACACAATAATGGTTTTCTTTCATGCCTCTTGAAGGACTCAATATTCTCTGTATTGCATTACATGTGAAAGTCGATTTATTACCCATGAACACACTACCTGTATGCTAATTCTATGTAAAAAGGTTGCTCCAGCCCTCATGATGTTGTCCAACATTTCCGCTATAAAACGGGATACAATTATTTTGGAAACATACCAAATTTGAAAAATAATTGAGAAGTTGCGCAATTACTAATCATGGAGCACAAAAAAGCCTACAGCACCTGGTATTCCCAGGCAGTCTCCCATCCAGGTACTAACTAGGGCCGACCCTGCTTAGCTTCCGAGATCGGGCGCATTCAGTGTGGTGTGGCCGTAGGCTCTGGGCCTAGTGAGTTTGTACTTTTAAGCATCTAGTCGGCTAGACCTTGCAGTTTTGAAAGGCAATTGTGAAATGGCTCACTTCCTGAACTTGGAGCACAAAAAAGCCTACAGCACCTGGTATTCCCAGGTGGTCTCCCATCCAGGTACTAACTAGGCCCGACACTGCTTAGCTTCCGAGATCAGACGAGATCGGGCGCATTCAGGGTGGTGTGGCCGTAGGCTCTGGGCCTAGTGAGTTTTGTACTTTTAAGCATCTAGTCGGCTAGACCTTGCAGTTTTGAAAGGCAATTGAGAAAGGGCTCACTTCCTGAACTTGGAGCACAAAAAAGCCTACAGCACCTGGTATTCCCAGGCAGTCTCCCATCCAGGTACTAACTAGGCCTGACACTGCTTAACTTCCGAGATCAGACGAGATCGGGTGCATTCAGTGTGGTGTGGCCGTAGGCTCTAGGAATGCTAAGAATATTACTCTTATGCATTTGCATTTAGTAAGCTAAGCCATGCAGCCACTTGCAACATGATACCACGCTCATCGCTCGATCAGGCTCGATCAGGCGAGATATATAAGACTGGTGGGCCCATTCAGGACTCCTATGTCTGGTAGGATAACTTTAATTCATCCATCCTGTGTCTGTTGCAGGGAGGTGGAGAGAACAATCAACACAATAATGGTTTTCTTTCATGCCTCTTGAAGGACTCAATATTCTCTGTACTGCATTACATGTGAAAGTCGATTTATTACCCATGAACACACTACCTGTATGCTAATTCTATGTAAAAAGGTAGCTCCAGCCCTCATGATGTTGTCCAACATTTCCGCTATAAAACGGGATACAATTATTTTGGAAACATACCAAATTTGAAAAATAATTGAGAAGTTGCGCAATTACTAATCATGGAGCACAAAAAAGCCTACAGCACCTGGTATTCCCAGGCAGTCTCCCATCTAGGTACTAACTAGGCCCGACCCTGCTTAGCTTCCGAGATCGGGCGCATTCAGTGTGGTGTGGCCGTAGGCTCTGGGCCTAGTGAGTTTTGTACTTTTAAGCATCTAGTCGGCTAGACCTTGCAGTTTTGAAAGGCAATTGTGAAATGGCTCACTTCCTGAACTTGGAGCACAAAAAAGCCTACAGCACCTGGTATTCCCAGGTGGTCTCCCATCCAGGTACTAACTAGGCCCGCCACTGCTTAGCTTCCGAGATCAGACGAGATCGGGCGCAATCAGTGTGGTGTGGCCGTAGGCTCTGGGCCTAGTGAGTTTTGTACTTTTAAGCATCTAGTCAGCTAGACCTTGCAGTTTTGAAAGGCAATTGAGAAATGGCTCACTTCCTGAACTTGGAGCACAAAAAAGCCTACAGCACCTGGTATTCCCAGGCGGTCTCCCATCCAGGTACTAACGAGGCCCGACACTGCTTAGCTTCCGAGATCAGACGCATTCAGTGTGGTGTGGCCGTAGGCTCTGGGCCTTGTGAGTTTTGTACTTTTAAGCATCTAGTCGGCTAGACCTTGCAGTTTTGAAAGGCAATTGAGAAATGGCTCACTTCCTGAACTTGGAGTACAAAAAAGCCTACAGCACCTGGTATTCCCAGGCGGTCTCCCATCCAGGTACTAACTAGGCCCGACACTGCTTAGCTTATGAGATCAGACGAGATCAGGCGCATTCAGTGTGGTGTGGCCGTAGGCTCTGGGCCTAGTGAGTTTTGTACTTTTAAGCATCTAGTCGGCTAGACCTTGCAGTTTTAAAAGGCAATTGAGAAAGGGCTCACTTCCTGAACTTGGAGCACAAAAAAGCCTACAGCACCTGGTATTCCCAGGCGGTCTCCCATCCAGGTACTAACTAGGCCTGACACTGCTTAACTTCCGAGATCAGACGAGATTGGGTGCATTCAGTGTGGTGTGGCCGTAGGCTCTAGGAATGCTAAGAATATTACTCTTATGCATTTGCATTTAGTAAGCTAAGCCATGCAGCCACTTGCAACATGATACCACGCTCATCGCTCGATCAGGCTCGATCAGGCGAGATATATAAGACTGGTGGGCCCATTCAGGACTCCTATGTCTGGTAGGATAACTTTAATTCATCCATCCTGTGTCTGTTGCAGGGAGGTGGAGAGAACAATCAACACAATAATGGTTTTCTTTCATGCCTCTTGAAGGACTCAATATTCTCTGTACTGCATTACATGTGAAAGTCGATTTATTACCCATGAACACACTACCTGTATGCTAATTCTATGTAAAAAGGTTGCTCCAGCCCTCATGATGTTGTCCAACATTTCCGCTATAAAACGGGATACAATTATTTTGGAAACATACCAAATTTGAAAAATAATTGAGAAGTTGCGCAATTACTAATCATGGAGCACAAAAAAGCCTACAGCACCTGGTATTCCCAGGCAGTCTCCCATCCAGGTACTAACTAGGCCCGACCCTGCTTAGCTTCCGAGATCGGGCGCATTCAGTGTGGTGTGGCCTTAGGCTCTGGGCCTAGTGAGTTTTGTACTTTTAAGCATCTAGTCGGCTAGACCTTGCAGTTTTGAAAGGCAATTGTGAAATGGCTCACTTCCTGAACTTGGAGCACAAAAAAGCCTACAGCACCTGGTATTCCCAGGCGGTCTCCCATCCAGGTACTAACTAGGCCTGACACTGCTTAACTTCCGAGATCAGACGAGATCGGGTGCATTCAGTGTGGTGTGGCCGTAGGCTCTAGGAATGCTAAGAATATTACTCTTATGCATTTGCATTTAGTAAGCTAAGCCATGCAGCCACTTGCAACATGATACCACGCTCATCGCTCGATCAGGCTCGATCAGGCGAGATATATAAGACTGGTGGGCCCATTCAGGACTCCTATGTCTGGTAGGATAACTTTAATTCATCCATCCTGTGTCTGTTGCAGGGAGGTGGAGAGAACAATCAACACAATAATGGTTTTCTTTCATGCCTCTTGAACGACTCAATATTCTCTGTACTGCATTACATGTGAAAGTCGATTTATTACCCATGAACACACTACCTGTATGCTAATTCTATGTAAAAAGGTAGCTCCAGCCCTCATGATGTTGTCCAACATTTCCGCTATAAAACGGGATACAATTATTTTGGAAACATACCAAATTTGAAAAATAATTGAGAAGTTGCGCAATTACTAATCATGGAGCACAAAAAAAGCCTACAGCACCTGGTATTCCCAGGCAGTCTCCCATCCAGGTACTAACTAGGGCCTACCCTGCTTAGCTTCCGAGATCGGGCGCATTCAGTGTGGTGTGGCCGTAGGCTCTGGGCCTAGTGAGTTTGTACTTTTAAGCATCTAGTCGGCTAGACCTTGCAGTTTTGAAAGGCAATTGTGAAATGGCTCACTTCCTGAACTTGGAGCACAAAAAAGCCTACAGCACCTGGTATTCCCAGGTGGTCTCCCATCCAGGTACTAACTAGGCCCGACACTGCTTAGCTTCCGAGATCAGACGAGATCGGGCGCATTCAGTGTGGTGTGGCCGTAGGCTCTGGGCCTAGTGAGTTTTGTACTTTTAAGCATCTAGTCGGCTAGACCTTGCAGTTTTGAAAGGCAATTGAGAAAGGGCTCACTTCCTGAACTTGGAGCACAAAAAAGCCTACAGCACCTGGTATTCCCAGGCAGTCTCCCATCCAGGTACTAACTAGGCCTGACACTGCTTAACTTCCGAGATCAGACGAGATCGGGTGCATTCAGTGTGGTGTGGCCGTAGGCTCTAGGAATGCTAAGAATATTACTCTTATGCATTTGCATTTAGTAAGCTAAGCCATGCAGCCACTTGCAACATGATACCACGCTCATCGCTCGATCAGGCTCGATCAGGCGAGATATATAAGACTGGTGGGCCCATTCAGGACTCCTATGTCTGGTAGGATAACTTTAATTCATCCATCCTGTGTCTGTTGCAGGGAGGTGGAGAGAACAATCAACACAATAATGGTTTTCTTTCATGCCTCTTGAAGGACTCAATATTCTCTGTACTGCATTACATGTGAAAGTCGATTTATTACCCATGAACACACTACCTGTATGCTAATTCTATGTAAAAAGGTAGCTCCAGCCCTCATGATGTTGTCCAACATTTCCGCTATAAAACGGGATACAATTATTTTGGAAACATACCAAATTTGAAAAATAATTGAGAAGTTGCGCAATTACTAATCATGGAGCACAAAAAAGCCTACAGCACCTGGTATTCCCAGGCAGTCTCCCATCTAGGTACTAACTAGGCCCGACCCTGCTTAGCTTCCGAGATCGGGCGCATTCAGTGTGGTGTGGCCGTAGGCTCTGGGCCTAGTGAGTTTTGTACTTTTAAGCATCTAGTCGGCTAGACCTTGCAGTTTTGAAAGGCAATTGTGAAATGGCTCACTTCCTGAACTTGGAGCACAAAAAAGCCTACAGCACCTGGTATTCCCAGGTGGTCTCCCATCCAGGTACTAACTAGGCCCGCCACTGCTTAGCTTCTGAGATCAGACGAGATCGGGCGCAATCAGTGTGGTGTGGCCGTAGGCTCTGGGTCTAGTGAGTTTTGTACTTTTAAGCATCTAGTCAGCTAGACCTTGCAGTTTTGAAAGGCAATTGAGAAATGGCTCACTTCCTGAACTTGGAGCACAAAAAAGCCTACAGCACCTGGTATTCCCAGGCGGTCTCCCATCCAGGTACTAACGAGGCCCGACACTGCTTAGCTTCCGAGATCAGACACATTCAGTGTGGTGTGGCCGTAGGCTCTGGGCCTTGTGAGTTTTGTACTTTTAAGCATCTAGTCGGCTAGACCTTGCAGTTTTGAAAGGCAATTGAGAAATGGCTCACTTCCTGAACTTGGAGTACAAAAAAGCCTACAGCACCTGGTATTCCCAGGCGGTCTCCCATCCAGGTACTAACTAGGCCCGACACTGCTTAGCTTATGAGATCAGACGAGATCAGGCGCATTCAGTGTGGTGTGGCCGTAGGCTCTGGGCCTAGTGAGTTTTGTACTTTTAAGCATCTAGTCGGCTAGACCTTGCAGTTTTAAAAGGCAATTGAGAAAGGGCTCACTTCCTGAACTTGGAGCACAAAAAAGCCTACAGCACCTGGTATTCCCAGGCGGTCTCCCATCCAGGTACTAACTAGGCCTGACACTGCTTAACTTCCGAGATCAGACGAGATTGGGTGCATTCAGTGTGGTGTGGCCGTAGGCTCTAGGAATGCTAAGAATATTACTCTTATGCATTTGCATTTAGTAAGCTAAGCCATGCAGCCACTTGCAACATGATACCACGCTCATCGCTCGATCAGGCTCGATCAGGCGAGATATATAAGACTGGTGGGCCCATTCAGGACTCCTATGTCTGGTAGGATAACTTTAATTCATCCATCCTGTGTCTGTTGCAGGGAGGTGGAGAGAACAATCAACACAATAATGGTTTTCTTTCATGCCTCTTGAAGGACTCAATATTCTCTGTACTGCATTACATGTGAAAGTCGATTTATTACCCATGAACACACTACCTGTATGCTAATTCTATGTAAAAAGGTTGCTCCAGCCCTCATGATGTTGTCCAACATTTCCGCTATAAAACGGGATACAATTATTTTGGAAACATACCAAATTTGAAAAATAATTGAGAAGTTGCGCAATTACTAATCATGGAGCACAAAAAAGCCTACAGCACCTGGTATTCCCAGGCAGTCTCCCATCCAGGTACTAACTAGGCCCGACCCTGCTTAGCTTCCGAGATCGGGCGCATTCAGTGTGGTGTGGCCTTAGGCTCTGGGCCTAGTGAGTTTTGTACTTTTAAGCATCTAGTCGGCTAGACCTTGCAGTTTTGAAAGGCAATTGTGAAATGGCTCACTTCCTGAACTTGGAGCACAAAAAAGCCTACAGCACCTGGTATTCCCAGGCGGTCTCCCATCCAGGTACTAACTAGGCCTGACACTGCTTAACTTCCGAGATCAGACGAGATCGGGTGCATTCAGTGTGGTGTGGCCGTAGGCTCTAGGAATGCTAAGAATATTACTCTTATGCATTTGCATTTAGTAAGCTAAGCCATGCAGCCACTTGCAACATGATACCACGCTCATCGCTCGATCAGGCTCGATCAGGCGAGATATATAAGACTGGTGGGCCCATTCAGGACTCCTATGTCTGGTAGGATAACTTTAATTCATCCATCCTGTGTCTGTTGCAGGGAGGTGGAGAGAACAATCAACACAATAATGGTTTTCTTTCATGCCTCTTGAACGACTCAATATTCTCTGTACTGCATTACATGTGAAAGTCGATTTATTACCCATGAACACACTACCTGTATGCTAATTCTATGTAAAAAGGTAGCTCCAGCCCTCATGATGTTGTCCAACATTTCCGCTATAAAACGGGATACAATTATTTTGGAAACATACCAAATTTGAAAAATAATTGAGAAGTTGCGCAATTACTAATCATGGAGCACAAAAAAAGCCTACAGCACCTGGTATTCCCAGGCAGTCTCCCATCCAGGTACTAACTAGGGCCGACCCTGCTTAGCTTCCGAGATCGGGCGCATTCAGTGTGGTGTGGCCGTAGGCTCTGGGCCTAGTGAGTTTGTACTTTTAAGCATCTAGTCGGCTAGACCTTGCAGTTTTGAAAGGCAATTGTGAAATGGCTCACTTCCTGAACTTGGAGCACAAAAAAGCCTACAGCACCTGGTATTCCCAGGCAGTCTCCCATCCAGGTACTAACTAGGCCTGACACTGCTTAACTTCCGAGATCAGACGAGATCGGGTGCATTCAGTGTGGTGTGGCCGTAGGCTCTAGGAATGCTAAGAATATTACTCTTATGCATTTGCATTTAGTAAGCTAAGCCATGCAGCCACTTGCAACATGATACCACGCTCATCGCTCGATCAGGCTCGATCAGGCGAGATATATAAGACTGGTGGGCCCATTCAGGACTCCTATGTCTGGTAGGATAACTTTAATTCATCCATCCTGTCTCTGTTGCAGGGAGGTGGAGAGAACAATCAACACAATAATGGTTTTCTTTCATGCCTCTTGAAGGACTCAATATTCTCTGTACTGCATTACATGTGAAAGTCGATTTATTACCCATGAACACACTACCTGTATGCTAATTCTATGTAAAAAGGTAGCTCCAGCCCTCATGATGTTGTCCAACATTTCCGCTATAAAACGGGATACAATTATTTTGGAAACATACCAAATTTGAAAAATAATTGAGAAGTTGCGCAATTACTAATCATGGAGCACAAAAAAGCCTACAGCACCTGGTATTCCCAGGCAGTCTCCCATCTAGGTACTAACTAGGCCCGACCCTGCTTAGCTTCCGAGATCGGGCGCATTCAGTGTGGTGTGGCCGTAGGCTCTGGGCCTAGTGAGTTTTGTACTTTTAAGCATCTAGTCGGCTAGACCTTGCAGTTTTGAAAGGCAATTGTGAAATGGCTCACTTCCTGAACTTGGAGCACAAAAAAGCCTACAGCACCTGGTATTCCCAGGTGGTCTCCCATCCAGGTACTAACTAGGCCCGCCACTGCTTAGCTTCCGAGATCAGACGAGATCGGGCGCAATCAGTGTGGTGTGGCCGTAGGCTCTGGGCCTACTGAGTTTTGTACTTTTAAGCATCTAGTCAGCTAGACCTTGCAGTTTTGAAAGGCAATTGAGAAATGGCTCACTTCCTGAACTTGGAGCACAAAAAAGCCTACAGCACCTGGTATTCCCAGGCGGTCTCCCATCCAGGTACTAACGAGGCCCGACACTGCTTAGCTTCCGAGATCAGACGCATTCAGTGTGGTGTGGCCGTAGGCTCTGGGCCTTGTGAGTTTTGTACTTTTAAGCATCTAGTCGGCTAGACCTTGCAGTTTTGAAAGGCAATTGAGAAATGGCTCACTTCCTGAACTTGGAGTACAAAAAAGCCTACAGCACCTGGTATTCCCAGGCGGTCTCCCATCCAGGTACTAACTAGGCCCGACACTGCTTAGCTTATGAGATCAGACGAGATCAGGCGCATTCAGTGTGGTGTGGCCGTAGGCTCTGGGCCTAGTGAGTTTTGTACTTTTAAGCATCTAGTCGGCTAGACCTTGCAGTTTTAAAAGGCAATTGAGAAAGGGCTCACTTCCTGAACTTGGAGCACAAAAAAGCCTACAGCACCTGGTATTCCCAGGCGGTCTCCCATCCAGGTACTAACTAGGCCTGACACTGCTTAACTTCCGAGATCAGACGAGATTGGGTGCATTCAGTGTGGTGTGGCCGTAGGCTCTAGGAATGCTAAGAATATTACTCTTATGCATTTGCATTTAGTAAGCTAAGCCATGCAGCCACTTGCAACATGATACCAC
>NW_027182325.1:3802500-3805000 GCF_040938575.1 Ambystoma mexicanum | reverse complement strand
CGAGGTACTAACTAGGCCTGACACTGCTTAACTTCCGAGATCAGACGAGATCGGGTGCATTCAGTGTGGTGTGGCCGTAGGCTCTAGGAATGCTAAGAATATTACTCTTATGCATTTGCATTTAGTAAGCTAAGCCATGCAGCCACTTGCAACATGATACCACGCTCATCGCTCGATCAGGCTCGATCAGGCGAGATATATAAGACTGGTGGGCCCATTCAGGACTCCTATGTCTGGTAGGATAACTTTAATTCATCCATCCTGTGTCTGTTGCAGGGAGGTGGAGAGAACAATCAACACAATAATGGTTTTCTTTCATGCCTCTTGAAGGACTCAATATTCTCTGTACTGCATTACATGTGAAAGTCGATTTATTACCCATGAACACACTACCTGTATGCTAATTCTATGTAAAAAGGTAGCTCCAGCCCTCATGATGTTGTCCAACATTTCCGCTATAAAACGGGATACAATTATTTTGGAAACATACCAAATTTGAAAAATAATTGAGAAGTTGCGCAATTACTAATCATGGAGCACAAAAAAGCCTACAGCACCTGGTATTCCCAGGCAGTCTCCCATCTAGGTACTAACTAGGCCCGACCCTGCTTAGCTTCCGAGATCGGGCGCATTCAGTGTGGTGTGGCCGTAGGCTCTGGGCCTAGTGAGTTTTGTACTTTTAAGCATCTAGTCGGCTAGACCTTGCAGTTTTGAAAGGCAATTGTGAAATGGCTCACTTCCTGAACTTGGAGCACAAAAAAGCCTACAGCACCTGGTATTCCCAGGTGGTCTCCCATCCAGGTACTAACTAGGCCCGCCACTGCTTAGCTTCCGAGATCAGACGAGATCGGGCGCAATCAGTGTGGTGTGGCCGTAGGCTCTGGGCCTAGTGAGTTTTGTACTTTTAAGCATCTAGTCAGCTAGACCTTGCAGTTTTGAAAGGCAATTGAGAAATGGCTCACTTCCTGAACTTGGAGCACAAAAAAGCCTACAGCACCTGGTATTCCCAGGCGGTCTCCCATCCAGGTACTAACGAGGCCCGACACTGCTTAGCTTCCGAGATCAGACGCATTCAGTGTGGTGTGGCCGTAGGCTCTGGGCCTTGTGAGTTTTGTACTTTTAAGCATCTAGTCGGCTAGACCTTGCAGTTTTGAAAGGCAATTGAGAAATGGCTCACTTCCTGAACTTGGAGTACAAAAAAGCCTACAGCACCTGGTATTCCCAGGCGGTCTCCCATCCAGGTACTAACTAGGCCCGACACTGCTTAGCTTATGAGATCAGACGAGATCAGGCGCATTCAGTGTGGTGTGGCCGTAGGCTCTGGGCCTAGTGAGTTTTGTACTTTTAAGCATCTAGTCGGCTAGACCTTGCAGTTTTAAAAGGCAATTGAGAAAGGGCTCACTTCCTGAACTTGGAGCACAAAAAAGCCTACAGCACCTGGTATTCCCAGGCGGTCTCCCATCCAGGTACTAACTAGGCCTGACACTGCTTAACTTCCGAGATCAGACGAGATTGGGTGCATTCAGTGTGGTGTGGCCGTAGGCTCTAGGAATGCTAAGAATATTACTCTTATGCATTTGCATTTAGTAAGCTAAGCCATGCAGCCACTTGCAACATGATACCACGCTCATCGCTCGATCAGGCTCGATCAGGCGAGATATATAAGACTGGTGGGCCCATTCAGGACTCCTATGTCTGGTAGGATAACTTTAATTCATCCATCCTGTGTCTGTTGCAGGGAGGTGGAGAGAACAATCAACACAATAATGGTTTTCTTTCATGCCTCTTGAACGACTCAATATTCTCTGTACTGCATTACATGTGAAAGTCGATTTATTACCCATGAACACACTACCTGTATGCTAATTCTATGTAAAAAGGTAGCTCCAGCCCTCATGATGTTGTCCAACATTTCCGCTATAAAACGGGATACAATTATTTTGGAAACATACCAAATTTGAAAAATAATTGAGAAGTTGCGCAATTACTAATCATGGAGCACAAAAAAAGCCTACAGCACCTGGTATTCCCAGGCAGTCTCCCATCCAGGTACTAACTAGGGCCGACCCTGCTTAGCTTCCGAGATCGGGCGCATTCAGTGTGGTGTGGCCGTAGGCTCTGGGCCTAGTGAGTTTGTACTTTTAAGCATCTAGTCGGCTAGACCTTGCAGTTTTGAAAGGCAATTGTGAAATGGCTCACTTCCTGAACTTGGAGCACAAAAAAGCCTACAGCACCTGGTATTCCCAGGTGGTCTCCCATCCAGGTACTAACTAGGACCGACACTGCTTAGCTTCCGAGATCAGACGAGATCGGGCGCATTCAGTGTGGTGTGGCCGTAGGCTCTGGGCCTAGTGAGTTTTGTACTTTTAAGCATCTAGTCGGCTAGACCTTGCAGTTTTGAAAGGCAATTGAGAAAGGGCTCACTTCCTGAACTTGGAGCACAAAAAAGCCTACAGCACCTGGTATTCCCAGGCAGTCTCCCATCCAGGTACTAACTAGG
>NW_027182325.1:3795000-3797500 GCF_040938575.1 Ambystoma mexicanum | reverse complement strand
AAGGTAGCTCCAGCCCTCATGATGTTGTCCAACATTTCCGCTATAAAACGGGATACAATTATTTTGGAAACATACCAAATTTGAAAAATAATTGAGAAGTTGCGCAATTACTAATCATGGAGCACAAAAAAAGCCTACAGCACCTGGTATTCCCAGGCAGTCTCCCATCCAGGTACTAACTAGGGCCGACCCTGCTTAGCTTCCGAGATCGGGCGCATTCAGTGTGGTGTGGCCGTAGGCTCTGGGCCTAGTGAGTTTGTACTTTTAAGCATCTAGTCGGCTAGACCTTGCAGTTTTGAAAGGCAATTGTGAAATGGCTCACTTCCTGAACTTGGAGCACAAAAAAGCCTACAGCACCTGGTATTCCCAGGTGGTCTCCCATCCAGGTACTAACTAGGACCGACACTGCTTAGCTTCCGAGATCAGACGAGATCGGGCGCATTCAGTGTGGTGTGGCCGTAGGCTCTGGGCCTAGTGAGTTTTGTACTTTTAAGCATCTAGTCGGCTAGACCTTGCAGTTTTGAAAGGCAATTGAGAAAGGGCTCACTTCCTGAACTTGGAGCACAAAAAAGCCTACAGCACCTGGTATTCCCAGGCAGTCTCCCATCCAGGTACTAACTAGGCCTGACACTGCTTAACTTCCGAGATCAGACGAGATCGGGTGCATTCAGTGTGGTGTGGCCGTAGGCTCTAGGAATGCTAAGAATATTACTCTTATGCATTTGCATTTAGTAAGCTAAGCCATGCAGCCACTTGCAACATGATACCACGCTCATCGCTCGATCAGGCTCGATCAGGCGAGATATATAAGACTGGTGGGCCCATTCAGGACTCCTATGTCTGGTAGGATAACTTTAATTCATCCATCCTGTCTCTGTTGCAGGGAGGTGGAGAGAACAATCAACACAATAATGGTTTTCTTTCATGCCTCTTGAAGGACTCAATATTCTCTGTACTGCATTACATGTGAAAGTCGATTTATTACCCATGAACACACTACCTGTATGCTAATTCTATGTAAAAAGGTAGCTCCAGCCCTCATGATGTTGTCCAACATTTCCGCTATAAAACGGGATACAATTATTTTGGAAACATACCAAATTTGAAAAATAATTGAGAAGTTGCGCAATTACTAATCATGGAGCACAAAAAAGCCTACAGCACCTGGTATTCCCAGGCAGTCTCCCATCTAGGTACTAACTAGGCCCGACCCTGCTTAGCTTCCGAGATCGGGCGCATTCAGTGTGGTGTGGCCGTAGGCTCTGGGCCTAGTGAGTTTTGTACTTTTAAGCATCTAGTCGGCTAGACCTTGCAGTTTTGAAAGGCAATTGTGAAATGGCTCACTTCCTGAACTTGGAGCACAAAAAAGCCTACAGCACCTGGTATTCCCAGGTGGTCTCCCATCCAGGTACTAACTAGGCCCGCCACTGCTTAGCTTCCGAGATCAGACGAGATCGGGCGCAATCAGTGTGGTGTGGCCGTAGGCTCTGGGCCTACTGAGTTTTGTACTTTTAAGCATCTAGTCAGCTAGACCTTGCAGTTTTGAAAGGCAATTGAGAAATGGCTCACTTCCTGAACTTGGAGCACAAAAAAGCCTACAGCACCTGGTATTCCCAGGCGGTCTCCCATCCAGGTACTAACGAGGCCCGACACTGCTTAGCTTCCGAGATCAGACGCATTCAGTGTGGTGTGGCCGTAGGCTCTGGGCCTTGTGAGTTTTGTACTTTTAAGCATCTAGTCGGCTAGACCTTGCAGTTTTGAAAGGCAATTGAGAAATGGCTCACTTCCTGAACTTGGAGTACAAAAAAGCCTACAGCACCTGGTATTCCCAGGCGGTCTCCCATCCAGGTACTAACTAGGCCCGACACTGCTTAGCTTATGAGATCAGACGAGATCAGGCGCATTCAGTGTGGTGTGGCCGTAGGCTCTGGGCCTAGTGAGTTTTGTACTTTTAAGCATCTAGTCGGCTAGACCTTGCAGTTTTAAAAGGCAATTGAGAAAGGGCTCACTTCCTGAACTTGGAGCACAAAAAAGCCTACAGCACCTGGTATTCCCAGGCGGTCTCCCATCCAGGTACTAACTAGGCCTGACACTGCTTAACTTCCGAGATCAGACGAGATTGGGTGCATTCAGTGTGGTGTGGCCGTAGGCTCTAGGAATGCTAAGAATATTACTCTTATGCATTTGCATTTAGTAAGCTAAGCCATGCAGCCACTTGCAACATGATACCACGCTCATCGCTCGATCAGGCTCGATCAGGCGAGATATATAAGACTGGTGGGCCCATTCAGGACTCCTATGTCTGGTAGGATAACTTTAATTCATCCATCCTGTGTCTGTTGCAGGGAGGTGGAGAGAACAATCAACACAATAATGGTTTTCTTTCATGCCTCTTGAAGGACTCAATATTCTCTGTACTGCATTACATGTGAAAGTCGATTTATTACCCATGAACACACTACCTGTATGCTAATTCTATGTAAAAAGGTTGCTCCAGCCC
>NW_027182325.1:3787500-3790000 GCF_040938575.1 Ambystoma mexicanum | reverse complement strand
GATGAGATCGGGCGCATTCAGTGTGGTGTGGCCATAGGCTCTGGGCTTAGTGAGTTTTGTACTTTTAAGCATCTAGTCCTTGCAGTTTTGAAAGGCAATTGTGAAATGGCTCACTTCCTGAACTTGGAGCACAAAAAAGCCTACAGCACCTGGTATTCCCAGGTGGTCTCCCATCCAGGTACTAACTAGGCCCGACACTGCTTAGCTTCCGAGATCAGACGCAATCAGTGTGGTGTGGCCGTAGGCTCTGGGCCTAGTGAGTTTTGTACTTTTAAGCATCTAGTCAGCTAGACCTTGCAGTTTTGAAAGGCAATTGAGAAATGGCTCACTTCCTGAACTTGGAGCACAAAAAAGCCTACAGCACCTGGTATTCCCAGGCGGTCTCCCATCTAGGTACTAACGAGGCCCGACACTGCTTAGCTTCCGAGATCAGACGAGATCGGGCGCATTCAGTGTGGTGTGGCCGTAGGCTCTGGGCCTTGTGAGTTTTGTACTTTTAAGCATCTAGTCGGCTAGACCTTGCAGTTTTGAAAGGCAATTGAGAAATGGCTCACTTCCTGAACTTGGAGTACAAAAAAGCATACAGCACCTGGTATTCCCTGGCAGTCTGCCATCCAGGTACTAACTAGGCCCGACACTGCTTAGCTTCTGAGATCAGACGAGATCAGGCGCATTCAGTGTGGTGTGGCCGTAGGCTCTGGGCCTTGTGAGTTTTGTACTTTTAAGCATCTAGTCGGCTAGACCTTGCAGTTTTGAAAGGCAATTGAGAAAGGGCTCACTTCCTGAACTTGGAGCACAAAAAAGCCTACAGCACCTGGTATTCCCAGGCGGTCTCCCATCCAGGTACTAACTAGGCCTAACACTGCTTAACTTCCGAGATCAGACGAGATCGGGTGCATTCAGTGTGGTGTGGCCGTAGGCTCTAGGAATGCTAAGAATATTACTCTTATGCATTTGCATTTAGTAAGCTAAGCCATGCAGCCACTTGCAACATGATACCACGCTCATCGCTCGATCAGGCTCGATCAGGCGAGATATATAAGACTGGTGGGCCCATTCAGGACTCCTATGTCTGGTAGGATAACTTTAATTCATCCATCCTGTGTCTGTTGCAGGGAGGTGGAGAGAACAATCAACACAATAATGGTTTTCTTTCATGCCTCTTGAAGGACTCAATATTCTCTGTACTGCATTACATGTGAAAGTCGATTTATTACCCATTAACACACTACCTGTATGCTAATTCTATGTAAAAAGGTAGCTCCAGCCCTCATGATGTTGTCCAACATTTCCGCTATAAAACGGGATACAATTATTTTGGAAACATACCAAATTTGAAAAATAATTGAGAAGTTGCGCAATTACTAATCATGGAGCACAAAAAAGCCTACAGCACCTGGTATTCCCAGGCAGTCTCCCATCTAGGTACTAACTAGGCCCGACCCTGCTTAGCTTCCGAGATCGGGCGCATTCAGTGTGGTGTGGCCGTAGGCTCTGGGCCTAGTGAGTTTTGTACTTTTAAGCATCTAGTCGGCTAGACCTTGCAGTTTTGAAAGGCAATTGTGAAATGGCTCACTTCCTGAACTTGGAGCACAAAAAAGCCTACAGCACCTGGTATTCCCAGGTGGTCTCCCATCCAGGTACTAACTAGGCCCGCCACTGCTTAGCTTCCGAGATCAGACGAGATCGGGCGCAATCAGTGTGGTGTGGCCGTAGGCTCTGGGCCTACTGAGTTTTGTACTTTTAAGCATCTAGTCAGCTAGACCTTGCAGTTTTGAAAGGCAATTGAGAAATGGCTCACTTCCTGAACTTGGAGCACAAAAAAGCCTACAGCACCTGGTATTCCCAGGCGGTCTCCCATCCAGGTACTAACGAGGCCCGACACTGCTTAGCTTCCGAGATCAGACGCATTCAGTGTGGTGTGGCCGTAGGCTCTGGGCCTTGTGAGTTTTGTACTTTTAAGCATCTAGTCGGCTAGACCTTGCAGTTTTGAAAGGCAATTGAGAAATGGCTCACTTCCTGAACTTGGAGTACAAAAAAGCCTACAGCACCTGGTATTCCCAGGCGGTCTCCCATCCAGGTACTAACTAGGCCCGACACTGCTTAGCTTATGAGATCAGACGAGATCAGGCGCATTCAGTGTGGTGTGGCCGTAGGCTCTGGGCCTAGTGAGTTTTGTACTTTTAAGCATCTAGTCGGCTAGACCTTGCAGTTTTAAAAGGCAATTGAGAAAGGGCTCACTTCCTGAACTTGGAGCACAAAAAAGCCTACAGCACCTGGTATTCCCAGGCGGTCTCCCATCCAGGTACTAACTAGGCCTGACACTGCTTAACTTCCGAGATCAGACGAGATTGGGTGCATTCAGTGTGGTGTGGCCGTAGGCTCTAGGAATGCTAAGAATATTACTCTTATGCATTTGCATTTAGTAAGCTAAGCCATGCAGCCACTTGCAACATGATACCACGCTCATCGCTCGATCAGGCTCGATCAGGCGAGATAT
>NW_027182325.1:3730000-3782500 GCF_040938575.1 Ambystoma mexicanum | reverse complement strand
CTTAGCTTCCGAGATCGGGCGCATTCAGTGTGGTGTGGCCGTAGGCTCTGGGCCTAGTGAGTTTTGTACTTTTAAGCATCTAGTCGGCTAGACCTTGCAGTTTTGAAAGGCAATTGTGAAATGGCTCACTTCCTGAACTTGGAGCACAAAAAAGCCTACAGCACCTGGTATTCCCAGGCGGTCTCCCATCCAGGTACTAACTAGGCCCGACACTGCTTAGCTTCTGAGATCAGATGAGATCGGGCGCATTCAGTGTGGTGTGGCCATAGGCTCTGGGCTTAGTGAGTTTTGTACTTTTAAGCATCTAGTCCTTGCAGTTTTGAAAGGCAATTGTGAAATGGCTCACTTCCTGAACTTGGAGCACAAAAAAGCCTACAGCACCTGGTATTCCCAGGTGGTCTCCCATCCAGGTACTAACTAGGCCCGACACTGCTTAGCTTCCGAGATCAGACGCAATCAGTGTGGTGTGGCCGTAGGCTCTGGGCCTAGTGAGTTTTGTACTTTTAAGCATCTAGTCAGCTAGACCTTGCAGTTTTGAAAGGCAATTGAGAAATGGCTCACTTCCTGAACTTGGAGCACAAAAAAGCCTACAGCACCTGGTATTCCCAGGCGGTCTCCCATCTAGGTACTAACGAGGCCCGACACTGCTTAGCTTCCGAGATCAGACGAGATCGGGCGCATTCAGTGTGGTGTGGCCGTAGGCTCTGGGCCTTGTGAGTTTTGTACTTTTAAGCATCTAGTCGGCTAGACCTTGCAGTTTTGAAAGGCAATTGAGAAATGGCTCACTTCCTGAACTTGGAGTACAAAAAAGCATACAGCACCTGGTATTCCCTGGCAGTCTGCCATCCAGGTACTAACTAGGCCCGACACTGCTTAGCTTCTGAGATCAGACGAGATCAGGCGCATTCAGTGTGGTGTGGCCGTAGGCTCTGGGCCTTGTGAGTTTTGTACTTTTAAGCATCTAGTCGGCTAGACCTTGCAGTTTTGAAAGGCAATTGAGAAAGGGCTCACTTCCTGAACTTGGAGCACAAAAAAGCCTACAGCACCTGGTATTCCCAGGCGGTCTCCCATCCAGGTACTAACTAGGCCTAACACTGCTTAACTTCCGAGATCAGACGAGATCGGGTGCATTCAGTGTGGTGTGGCCGTAGGCTCTAGGAATGCTAAGAATATTACTCTTATGCATTTGCATTTAGTAAGCTAAGCCATGCAGCCACTTGCAACATGATACCACGCTCATCGCTCGATCAGGCTCGATCAGGCGAGATATATAAGACTGGTGGGCCCATTCAGGACTCCTATGTCTGGTAGGATAACTTTAATTCATCCATCCTGTGTCTGTTGCAGGGAGGTGGAGAGAACAATCAACACAATAATGGTTTTCTTTCATGCCTCTTGAAGGACTCAATATTCTCTGTACTGCATTACATGTGAAAGTCGATTTATTACCCATTAACACACTACCTGTATGCTAATTCTATGTAAAAAGGTAGCTCCAGCCCTCATGATGTTGTCCAACATTTCCGCTATAAAACGGGATACAATTATTTTGGAAACATACCAAATTTGAAAAATAATTGAGAAGTTGCGCAATTACTAATCATGGAGCACAAAAAAGCCTACAGCACCTGGTATTCCCAGGCAGTCTCCCATCCAGGTACTAACTAGGCCGGACCCTGCTTAGCTTCCGAGATCGGGCGCATTCAGTGTGGTGTGGCCGTAGGCTCTGGGCCTAGTGAGTTTTGTACTTTTAAGCATCTAGTCGGCTAGACCTTGCAGTTTTGAAAGGCAATTGTGAAATGGCTCACTTCCTGAACTTGGAGCACAAAAAAGCCTACAGCACCTGGTATTCCCAGGTGGTCTCCCATCCAGGTACTAACTAGGCCCGACACTGCTTAGCTTCCGAGATCAGACTAGATCGGGCGCAATCAGTGTGGTGTGGCCGTAGGCTCTGGGCCTTGTGAGTTTTGTACTTTTAAGCATCTAGTCAGCTAGACCTTGCAGTTTTGAAAGGCAATTGAGAAATGGCTCACTTCCTGAACTTGGAGCACAAAAAAGCCTACAGCACCTGGTATTCACAGGCGGTCTCCCATCCAAGTACTAACGAGGCCCGACACTGCTTAGCTTCCGAGATCAGACGAGATCGGACGCATTCAGTGTGGTGTGGCCGTAGGCTCTGGGCCTTGTGAGTTTTGTACTTTTAAGCATCTAGTCGGCTAGACCTTGCAGTTTTGAAAGGCAATTGAGAAATGGCTCACTTCCTGAACTTGGAGTACAAAAAAGCCTACAGCACCTGGTATTCCCAGGCGGTCTCCCATCCAGGTACTAACTAGGCCCGACACTGCTTAGCTTCTGAGATCAGACAAGATCAGGCGCATTCAGTGTGGTGTGGCCGTAGGCTCTGGGCCTAGTGAGTTTTGTACTTTTAAGCATCTAGTCGGCTAGACCTTGCAGTTTTAAAAGGCAATTGAGAAAGGGCTCACTTCCTGAACTTGGAGCACAAAAAAGCCTACAGCACCTGGTATTCCCAGGCAGTCTCCCATCCAGGTACTAACTAGGCCTGACACTGCTTAACTTCCGAGATCAGACGAGATCGGGTGCATTCAGTGTGGTGTGGCCGTAGGCTCTAGGAATGCTAAGAATATTACTCTTATGCATTTGCATTTAGTAAGCTAAGCCATGCAGCCACTTGCAACATGATACCACGCTCATCGCTCGATCAGGCTCGATCAGGCGAGATATATAAGACTGGTGGGCCCATTCAGGACTCCTATGTCTGGTAGGATAACTTTAATTCATCCATCCTGTGTCTGTTGCAGGGAGGTGGAGAGAACAATCAACACAATAATGGTTTTCTTTCATGCCTCTTGAAGGACTCAATATTCTCTGTACTGCATTACATGTGAAAGTCGATTTATTACCCATGAACACACTACCTGTATGCTAATTCTATGTAAAAAGGTAGCTCCAGCCCTCATGATGTTGTCCAACATTTCCGCTATAAAACGGGATACAATTATTTTGGAAACATACCAAATTTGAAAAATAATTGAGAAGTTGCGCAATTACTAATCATGGAGCACAAAAAAAGCCTACAGCACCTGGTATTCCCAGGCAGTCTCCCATCCAGGTACTAACTAGGCCGGACCCTGCTTAGCTTCCGAGATCGGGCGCATTCAGTGTGGTGTGGCCGTAGGCTCTGGGCCTAGTGAGTTTTGTACTTTTAAGCATCTAGTCGGCTAGACCTTGCAGTTTTGAAAGGCAATTGTGAAATGGCTCACTTCCTGAACTTGGAGCACAAAAAAGCCTACAGCACCTGGTATTCCCAGGTGGTCTCCCATCCAGGTACTAACTAGGCCCGACACTGCTTAGTTTCCGAGATCAGACTAGATCGGGCGCAATCAGTGTGGTGTGGCCGTAGGCTCTGGGCCTTGTGAGTTTTGTACTTTTAAGCATCTAGTCAGCTAGACCTTGCAGTTTTGAAAGGCAATTGAGAAATGGCTCACTTCCTGAACTTGGAGCACAAAAAAGCCTACAGCACCTGGTATTCACAGGCGGTCTCCCATCCAAGTACTAACGAGGCCCGACACTGCTTAGCTTCCGAGATCAGACGAGATCGGACGCATTCAGTGTGGTGTGGCCGTAGGCTCTGGGCCTTGTGAGTTTTGTACTTTTAAGCATCTAGTCGGCTAGACCTTGCAGTTTTGAAAGGCAATTGAGAAATGGCTCACTTCCTGAACTTGGAGTACAAAAAAGCCTACAGCACCTGGTATTCCCAGGCGGTCTCCCATCCAGGTACTAACTAGGCCCGACACTGCTTAGCTTCTGAGATCAGACAAGATCAGGCGCATTCAGTGTGGTGTGGCCGTAGGCTCTGGGCCTAGTGAGTTTTGTACTTTTAAGCATCTAGTCGGCTAGACCTTGCAGTTTTAAAAGGCAATTGAGAAAGGGCTCACTTCCTGAACTTGGAGCACAAAAAAGCCTACAGCACCTGGTATTCCCAGGCAGTCTCCCATCCAGGTACTAACTAGGCCTGACACTGCTTAACTTCCGAGATCAGACGAGATCGGGTGCATTCAGTGTGGTGTGGCCGTAGGCTCTAGGAATGCTAAGAATATTACTCTTATGCATTTGCATTTAGTAAGCTAAGCCATGCAGCCACTTGCAACATGATACCACGCTCATCGCTCGATCAGGCTCGATCAGGCGAGATATATAAGACTGGTGGGCCCATTCAGGACTCCTATGTCTGGTAGGATAACTTTAATTCATCCATCCTGTGTCTGTTGCAGGGAGGTGGAGAGAACAATCAACACAATAATGGTTTTCTTTCATGCCTCTTGAAGGACTCAATATTCTCTGTACTGCATTACATGTGAAAGTCGATTTATTACCCATGAACACACTACCTGTATGCTAATTCTATGTAAAAAGGTAGCTCCAGCCCTCATGATGTTGTCCAACATTTCCGCTATAAAACGGGATACAATTATTTTGGAAACATACCAAATTTGAAAAATAATTGAGAAGTTGCGCAATTACTAATCATGGAGCACAAAAAAAGCCTACAGCACCTGGTATTCCCAGGCAGTCTCCCATCCAGGTACTAACTAGGCCCGACCCTGCTTAGCTTCCGAGATGGGGCGCATTCAGTGTGGTGTGGCCGTAGGCTCTGGGCCTAGTGAGTTTTGTACTTTTAAGCATCTAGTCGGCTAGACCTTGCAGTTTTGAAAGGAAATTGTGAAATGGCTCACTTCCTGAACTTGGAGCACAAAAAAGCCTACAGCACCTGGTATTCCCAGGCGGTCTCCCATCCAGGTACTAACTAGGCCCGACACTGCTTAGCTTCTGAGATCAGATGAGATCGGGCGCATTCAGTGTGGTGTGGCCGTAGGCTCTGGGCTTAGTGAGTTTTGTACTTTTAAGCATCTAGTCGGCTAGACCTTGCAGTTTTGAAAGGCAATTGTGAAATGGCTCACTTCCTGAACTTGGAGCACAAAAAAGCCTACAGCACCTGGTATTCCCAGGTGGTCTCCCATCCAGGTACTAACTAGGCCCGACACTGCTTAGCTTCTGAGATCAGACGCAATCAGTGTGGTGCGGCCGTAGGCTCTGGGCCTAGTGAGTTTTGTACTTTTAAGCATCTAGTCAGCTAGACCTTGCAGTTTTGAAAGGCAATTGAGAAATGGCTCACTTCCTGAACTTGGAGCACAAAAAAGGCTACAGCACCTGGTATTCCCAGGCGGTCTCCCATCCAGGTACTAACGAGGCCCGACACTGCTTAGCTTCCGAGATCAGACGAGATCGGGCGCATTCAGTGTGGTGTGGCCGTAGGGTCTGGGCCTTGTGAGTTTTGTACTTTTAAGCATCTAGTCGGCTAGACCTTGCAGTTTTGAAAGGCAATTGAGAAATGGCTCACTTCCTGAACTTGGAGTACAAAAAAGCCTACAGCACCTGGTATTCCCAGGCGGTCTCCCATCCAGGTACTAACTAGGCCCAACACTGCTTAGCTTCTGAGATCAGACGAGATCAGGCGCATTCAGTGTGGTGTGGCCGTAGGCTCTGGGCCTAGTGAGTTTTGTACTTTTAAGCATCTAGTCGGCTAGACCTTGCAGTTTTGAAAGGCAATTGAGAAAGGGCTCACTTCCTGAACTTGGAGCACAAAAAAGCCTACAGCACCTGGTATTCCCAGGCAGTCTCCCATCCAGGTACTAACTAGGCCTAACACTGCTTAACTTCCGAGATCAGACGAGATCGGGTGCATTCAGTGTGGTGTGGCCGTAGGCTCTAGGAATGCTAAGAATATTACTCTTATGCATTTGCATTTAGTAAGCTAAGCCATGCAGCCACTTGCAACATGATACCACGCTCATCGCTCGATCAGGCTCGATCAGGCGAGATATATAAGACTGGTGGGCCCATTCAGGACTCCTATGTCTGGTAGGATAACTTTAATTCATCCATCCTGTGTCTGTTGCAGGGAGGTGGAGAGAACAATCAACACAATAATGGTTTTCTTTCATGCCTCTTGAAGGACTCAATATTCTCTGTACTGCATTACATGTGAAAGTCGATTTATTACCCATGAACACACTACCTGTATGCTAATTCTATGTAAAAAGGTAGCTCCAGCCCTCATGATGTTGTCCAACATTTCCGCTATAAAACGGGATACAATTATTTTGGAAACATACCAAATTTGAAAAATAATTGAGAAGTTGCGCAATTACTAATCATGGAGCACAAAAAAGCCTACAGCACCTGGTATTCCCAGGCAGTCTCCCATCTAGGTACTAACTAGGCCCGACCCTGCTTAGCTTCCGAGATCGGGCGCATTCAGTGTGGTGTGGCCGTAGGCTCTGGGCCTAGTGAGTTTTGTACTTTTAAGCATCTAGTCGGCTAGACCTTGCAGTTTTGAAAGGCAATTGTGAAATGGCTCACTTCCTGAACTTGGAGCACAAAAAAGCCTACAGCACCTGGTATTCCCAGGTGGTCTCCCATCCAGGTACTAACTAGGCCCGACACTGCTTAGCTTCCGAGATCAGACGAGATCGGGCGCAATCAGTGTGGTGTGGCCGTAGGCTCTGGGCCTAGTGAGTTTTGTACTTTTAAGCATCTAGTCAGCTAGACCTTGCAGTTTTGGAAGGCAATTGAGAAATGGCTCACTTCCTGAACTTGGAGCACAAAAAAGCCTACAGCACCTGGTATTCCCAGGCGGTCTCCCATCCAGGTACTAACGAGGCCCGACACTGCTTAGCTTCCGAGATCAGACGAGATCAGGCGCATTCAGTGTGGTGTGGCCGTAGGCTCTGGTCTTTGTGAGTTTTGTACTTTTAAGCATCTAGTCGGCTAGACCTTGCAGTTTTGAAAGGCAATTGAGAAATGGCTGACTTCCTGAACTTGGAGTACAAAAAAGCCTACAGCACCTGGTATTCCCAGGCGGTCTCCCATCCAGGTACTAACTAGGCCCGACACTGCTTAGCTTCTGAGATCAGACGAGATCAGGCGCATTCAGTGTGGTGTGGCCGTAGGCTCTGGGCCTAGTGAGTTTTGTACTTTTAAGCATCTAGTCGGCTAGACCTTGCAGTTTTAAAAGGCAATTGAGAAAGGGCTCACTTCCTGAACTTGGAGCACAAAAAAGCCTACAGCACCTGGTATTCCCAGGCGGTCTCCCATCCAGGTACTAACTAGGCCTGACACTGCTTAACTTCCGAGATCAGGTGCATTCAGTGTGGTGTGGCCGTAGGCTCTAGGAATGCTAAGAATATTACTCTTATGCATTTGCATTTAGTAAGCTAAGCCATGCAGCCACTTGCAACATGATACCACGCTCATCGCTCGATCAGGCTCGATCAGGCGAGATATATAAGACTGGTGGGCCCATTCAGGACTCCTATGTCTGGTAGGATAACTTTAATTCATCCATCCTGTGTCTGTTGCAGGGAGGTGGAGAGAACAATCAACACAATAATGGTTTTCTTTCATGCCTCTTGAAGGACTCAATATTCTCTGTACTGCATTACATGTGAAAGTCGATTTATTACCCATTAACACACTACCTGTATGCTAATTCTATGTAAAAAGGTAGCTCCAGCCCTCATGATGTTGTCCAACATTTCCGCTATAAAACGGGATACAATTATTTTGGAAACATACCAAATTTGAAAAATAATTGAGAAGTTGCGCAATTACTAATCATGGAGCACAAAAAAGCCTACAGCACCTGGTATTCCCAGGCAGTCTCCCATCCAGGTACTAACTAGGCCGACCCTGCTTAGCTTCCGAGATCGGGCGCATTCAGTGTGGTGTGGCCGTAGGCTCTGGGCCTAGTGAGTTTTGTACTTTTAAGCATCTAGTCGGCTAGACCTTGCAGTTTTGAAAGGCAATTGTGAAATGGCTCACTTCCTGAACTTGGAGCACAAAAAAGCCTACAGCACCTGGTATTCCCAGGTGGTCTCCCATCCAGGTACTAACTAGGCCCGACACTGCTTAGCTTCCGAGATCAGACTAGATCGGGCGCAATCAGTGTGGTGTGGCCGTAGGCTCTGGGCCTTGTGAGTTTTGTACTTTTAAGCATCTAGTCAGCTAGACCTTGCAGTTTTGAAAGGCAATTGAGAAATGGCTCACTTCCTGAACTTGGAGCACAAAAAAGCCTACAGCACCTGGTATTCACAGGCGGTCTCCCATCCAAGTACTAACGAGGCCCGACACTGCTTAGCTTCCGAGATCAGACGAGATCGGACGCATTCAGTGTGGTGTGGCCGTAGGCTCTGGGCCTTGTGAGTTTTGTACTTTTAAGCATCTAGTCGGCTAGACCTTGCAGTTTTGAAAGGCAATTGAGAAATGGCTCACTTCCTGAACTTGGAGTACAAAAAAGCCTACTGCACCTGGTATTCCCAGGCGGTCTCCCATCCAGGTACTAACTAGGCCCGACACTGCTTAGCTTCTGAGATCAGACAAGATCAGGCGCATTCAGTGTGGTGTGGCCGTAGGCTCTGGGCCTAGTGAGTTTTGTACTTTTAAGCATCTAGTCGGCTAGACCTTGCAGTTTTAAAAGGCAATTGAGAAAGGGCTCACTTCCTGAACTTGGAGCACAAAAAAGCCTACAGCACCTGGTATTCCCAGGCAGTCTCCCATCCAGGTACTAACTAGGCCTGACACTGCTTAACTTCCGAGATCAGACGAGATCGGGTGCATTCAGTGTGGTGTGGCTGTAGGCTCTGGGCCTAGTGAGTTTTGTACTTTTAAGCATCTAGTCGGCTAGACCTTGCAGTTTTGAAAGGCAATTGTGAAATGGCTCACTTCCTGAACTTGGAGCACAAAAAAGCCTACAGCACCTGGTATTCCCAGGTGGTCTCCCATCCAGGTACTAACTAGGCCCGACACTGCTTAGCTTCCGAGATCAGACTAGATCGGGCGCAATCAGTGTGGTGTGGCCGTAGGCTCTGGGCCTTGTGAGTTTTGTACTTTTAAGCATCTAGTCAGCTAGACCTTGCAGTTTTGAAAGGCAATTGAGAAATGGCTCACTTCCTGAACTTGGAGCACAAAAAAGCCTACAGCACCTGGTATTCACAGGCGGTCTCCCATCCAAGTACTAACGAGGCCCGACACTGCTTAGCTTCCGAGATCAGACGAGATCGGACGCATTCAGTGTGGTGTGGCCGTAGGCTCTGGGCCTTGTGAGTTTTGTACTTTTAAGCATCTAGTCGGCTAGACCTTGCAGTTTTGAAAGGCAATTGAGAAATGGCTCACTTCCTGAACTTGGAGTACAAAAAAGCCTACAGCACCTGGTATTCCCAGGCGGTCTCCCATCCAGGTACTAACTAGGCCCGACACTGCTTAGCTTCTGAGATCAGACAAGATCAGGCGCATTCAGTGTGGTGTGGCCGTAGGCTCTGGGCCTAGTGAGTTTTGTACTTTTAAGCATCTAGTCGGCTAGACCTTGCAGTTTTAAAAGGCAATTGAGAAAGGGCTCACTTCCTGAACTTGGAGCACAAAAAAGCCTACAGCACCTGGTATTCCCAGGCAGTCTCCCATCCAGGTACTAACTAGGCCTGACACTGCTTAACTTCCGAGATCAGACGAGATCGGGTGCATTCAGTGTGGTGTGGCCGTAGGCTCTAGGAATGCTAAGAATATTACTCTTATGCATTTGCATTTAGTAAGCTAAGCCATGCAGCCACTTGCAACATGATACCACGCTCATCGCTCGATCAGGCTCGATCAGGCGAGATATATAAGACTGGTGGGCCCATTCAGGACTCCTATGTCTGGTAGGATAACTTTAATTCATCCATCCTGTGTCTGTTGCAGGGAGGTGGAGAGAACAATCAACACAATAATGGTTTTCTTTCATGCCTCTTGAAGGACTCAATATTCTCTGTACTGCATTACATGTGAAAGTCGATTTATTACCCATGAACACACTACCTGTATGCTAATTCTATGTAAAAAGGTAGCTCCAGCCCTCATGATGTTGTCCAACATTTCCGCTATAAAACGGGATACAATTATTTTGGAAACATACCAAATTTGAAAAATAATTGAGAAGTTGCGCAATTACTAATCATGGAGCACAAAAAAAGCCTACAGCACCTGGTATTCCCAGGCAGTCTCCCATCCAGGTACTAACTAGGCCCGACACTGCTTAGCTTCTGAGATCAGACAAGATCAGGCGCATTCAGTGTGGTGTGGCCGTAGGCTCTGGGCCTAGTGAGTTTTGTACTTTTAAGCATCTAGTCGGCTAGACCTTGCAGTTTTAAAAGGCAATTGAGAAAGGGCTCACTTCCTGAACTTGGAGCACAAAAAAGCCTACAGCACCTGGTATTCCCAGGCAGTCTCCCATCCAGGTACTAACTAGGCCTGACACTGCTTAACTTCCGAGATCAGACGAGATCGGGTGCATTCAGTGTGGTGTGGCCGTAGGCTCTAGGAATGCTAAGAATATTACTCTTATGCATTTGCATTTAGTAAGCTAAGCCATGCAGCCACTTGCAACATGATACCACGCTCATCGCTCGATCAGGCTCGATCAGGCGAGATATATAAGACTGGTGGGCCCATTCAGGACTCCTATGTCTGGTAGGATAACTTTAATTCATCCATCCTGTGTCTGTTGCAGGGAGGTGGAGAGAACAATCAACACAATAATGGTTTTCTTTCATGCCTCTTGAAGGACTCAATATTCTCTGTACTGCATTACATGTGAAAGTCGATTTATTACCCATGAACACACTACCTGTATGCTAATTCTATGTAAAAAGGTAGCTCCAGCCCTCATGATGTTGTCCAACATTTCCGCTATAAAACGGGATACAATTATTTTGGAAACATACCAAATTTGAAAAATAATTGAGAAGTTGCGCAATTACTAATCATGGAGCACAAAAAAGCCTACAGCACCTGGTATTCCCAGGCAGTCTCCCATCTAGGTACTAACTAGGCCCGACCCTGCTTAGCTTCCGAGATCGGGCGCATTCAGTGTGGTGTGGCCGTAGGCTCTGGGCCTAGTGAGTTTTGTACTTTTAAGCATCTAGTCGGCTAGACCTTGCAGTTTTGAAAGGCAATTGTGAAATGGCTCACTTCCTGAACTTGGAGCACAAAAAAGCCTACAGCACCTGGTATTCCCAGGTGGTCTCCCATCCAGGTACTAACTAGGCCCGACACTGCTTAGCTTCCGAGATCAGACGAGATCGGGCGCAATCAGTGTGGTGTGGCCGTAGGCTCTGGGCCTAGTGAGTTTTGTACTTTTAAGCATCTAGTCAGCTAGACCTTGCAGTTTTGAAAGGCAATTGAGAAATGGCTCACTTCCTGAACTTGGAGCACAAAAAAGCCTACAGCACCTGGTATTCCCAGGCTGTCTCCCATCCAGGTACTAACGAGGCCCGACACTGCTTAGCTTCCGAGATCAGACGAGATCAGGCGCATTCAGTGTGGTGTGGCCGTAGGGTCTGGGCCTTGTGAGTTTTGTACTTTTAAGCATCTAGTCGGCTAGACCTTGCAGTTTTGAAAGGCAATTGAGAAATGGCTCACTTCCTGAACTTGGAGTACAAAAAAGCCTACAGCACCTGGTATTCCCAGGCGGTCTCCCATCCAGGTACTAACTAGGCCCGACACTGCTTAGCTTCTGAGATCAGACGAGATCAGGCGCATTCAGTGTGGTGTGGCCGTAGGCTCTGGGCCTAGTGAGTTTTGTACTTTTAAGCATCTAGTCGGCTAGACCTTGCAGTTTTGAAAGGCAATTGAGAAAGGGCTCACTTCCTGAACTTGGAGCACAAAAAAGCCTACAGCACCTGGTATTCCCAGGCAGTCTCCCATCCAGGTACTAACTAGGCCTAACACTGCTTAACTTCCGAGATCAGACGAGATCGGGTGCATTCAGTGTGGTGTGGCCGTAGGCTCTAGGAATGCTAAGAATATTACTCTTATGCATTTGCATTTAGTAAGCTAAGCCATGCAGCCACTTGCAACATGATACCACGCTCATCGCTCGATCAGGCTCGATCAGGCGAGATATATAAGACTGGTGGGCCCATTCAGGACTCCTATGTCTGGTAGGATAACTTTAATTCATCCATCCTGTGTCTGTTGCAGGGAGGTGGAGAGAACAATCAACACAATAATGGTTTTCTTTCATGCCTCTTGAAGGACTCAATATTCTCTGTACTGCATTACATGTGAAAGTCGATTTATTACCCATGAACACACTACCTGTATGCTAATTCTATGTAAAAAGGTAGCTCCAGCCCTCATGATGTTGTCCAACATTTCCGCTATAAAACGGGATACAATTATTTTGGAAACATACCAAATTTGAAAAATAATTGAGAAGTTGCGCAATTACTAATCATGGAGCACAAAAAAGCCTACAGCACCTGGTATTCCCAGGCAGTCTCCCATCCAGGTACTAACTAGGCCCGACCCTGCTTAGCTTCCGAGATCGGGCGCATTCAGTGTGGTGTGGCCGTAGGCTCTGGGCCTAGTGAGTTTTGTACTTTTAAGCATCTAGTCGGCTAGACCTTGCAGTTTTGAAAGGCAATTGTGAAATGGCTCACTTCCTGAACTTGGAGCACAAAAAAGCCTACAGCACCTGGTATTCCCAGGTGGTCTCCCATCCAGGTACTAACTAGGCCCGACACTGCTTAGCTTCCGAGATCAGACTAGATCGGGCGCAATCAGTGTGGTGTGGCCGTAGGCTCTGGGCCTTGTGAGTTTTGTACTTTTAAGCATCTAGTCAGCTAGACCTTGCAGTTTTGAAAGGCAATTGAGAAATGGCTCACTTCCTGAACTTGGAGCACAAAAAAGCCTACAGCACCTGGTATTCCCAGGTGGTCTCCCATCCAGGTACTAACTAGGCCCGACACTGCTTAGCTTCCGAGATCAGACTAGATCGGGCGCAATCAGTGTGGTGTGGCCGTAGGCTCTGGGCCTTGTGAGTTTTGTACTTTTAAGCATCTAGTCAGCTAGACCTTGCAGTTTTGAAAGGCAATTGAGAAATGGCTCACTTCCTGAACTTGGAGCACAAAAAAGCCTACAGCACCTGGTATTCACAGGCGGTCTCCCATCCAAGTACTAACGAGGCCCGACACTGCTTAGCTTCCGAGATCAGACGAGATCGGACGCATTCAGTGTGGTGTGGCCGTAGGCTCTGGGCCTTGTGAGTTTTGTACTTTTAAGCATCTAGTCGGCTAGACCTTGCAGTTTTGAAAGGCAATTGAGAAATGGCTCACTTCCTGAACTTGGAGTACAAAAAAGCCTACAGCACCTGGTATTCCCAGGCGGTCTCCCATCCAGGTACTAACTAGGCCCGACACTGCTTAGCTTCTGAGATCAGACAAGATCAGGCGCATTCAGTGTGGTGTGGCCGTAGGCTCTGGGCCTAGTGAGTTTTGTACTTTTAAGCATCTAGTCGGCTAGACCTTGCAGTTTTAAAAGGCAATTGAGAAAGGGCTCACTTCCTGAACTTGGAGCACAAAAAAGCCTACAGCACCTGGTATTCCCAGGCAGTCTCCCATCCAGGTACTAACTAGGCCTGACACTGCTTAACTTCCGAGATCAGACGAGATCGGGTGCATTCAGTGTGGTGTGGCCGTAGGCTCTAGGAATGCTAAGAATATTACTCTTATGCATTTGCATTTAGTAAGCTAAGCCATGCAGCCACTTGCAACATGATACCACGCTCATCGCTCGATCAGGCTCGATCAGGCGAGATATATAAGACTGGTGGGCCCATTCAGGACTCCTATGTCTGGTAGGATAACTTTAATTCATCCATCCTGTGTCTGTTGCAGGGAGGTGGAGAGAACAATCAACACAATAATGGTTTTCTTTCATGCCTCTTGAAGGACTCAATATTCTCTGTACTGCATTACATGTGAAAGTCGATTTATTACCCATGAACACACTACCTGTATGCTAATTCTATGTAAAAAGGTAGCTCCAGCCCTCATGATGTTGTCCAACATTTCCGCTATAAAACGGGATACAATTATTTTGGAAACATACCAAATTTGAAAAATAATTGAGAAGTTGCGCAATTACTAATCATGGAGCACAAAAAAAGCCTACAGCACCTGGTATTCCCAGGCAGTCTCCCATCCAGGTACTAACTAGGCCGGACCCTGCTTAGCTTCCGAGATCGGGCGCATTCAGTGTGGTGTGGCCGTAGGCTCTGGGCCTAGTGAGTTTTGTACTTTTAAGCATCTAGTCGGCTAGACCTTGCAGTTTTGAAAGGCAATTGTGAAATGGCTCACTTCCTGAACTTGGAGCACAAAAAAGCCTACAGCACCTGGTATTCCCAGGTGGTCTCCCATCCAGGTACTAACTAGGCCCGACACTGCTTAGCTTCTGAGATCAGACAAGATCAGGCGCATTCAGTGTGGTGTGGCCGTAGGCTCTGGGCCTAGTGAGTTTTGTACTTTTAAGCATCTAGTCGGCTAGACCTTGCAGTTTTAAAAGGCAATTGAGAAAGGGCTCACTTCCTGAACTTGGAGCACAAAAAAGCCTACAGCACCTGGTATTCCCAGGCAGTCTCCCATCCAGGTACTAACTAGGCCTGACACTGCTTAACTTCCGAGATCAGACGAGATCGGGTGCATTCAGTGTGGTGTGGCCGTAGGCTCTGGGCTTAGTGAGTTTTGTACTTTTAAGCATCTAGTCGGCTAGACCTTGCAGTTTTGAAAGGCAATTGTGAAATGGCTCACTTCCTGAACTTGGAGCACAAAAAAGCCTACAGCACCTGGTATTCCCAGGTGGTCTCCCATCCAGGTACTAACTAGGCCCGACACTGCTTAGCTTCTGAGATCAGACGCAATCAGTGTGGTGCGGCCGTAGGCTCTGGGCCTAGTGAGTTTTGTACTTTTAAGCATCTAGTCAGCTAGACCTTGCAGTTTTGAAAGGCAATTGAGAAATGGCTCACTTCCTGAACTTGGAGCACAAAAAAGGCTACAGCACCTGGTATTCCCAGGCGGTCTCCCATCCAGGTACTAACGAGGCCCGACACTGCTTAGCTTCCGAGATCAGACGAGATCGGGCGCATTCAGTGTGGTGTGGCCGTAGGGTCTGGGCCTTGTGAGTTTTGTACTTTTAAGCATCTAGTCGGCTAGACCTTGCAGTTTTGAAAGGCAATTGAGAAATGGCTCACTTCCTGAACTTGGAGTACAAAAAAGCCTACAGCACCTGGTATTCCCAGGCGGTCTCCCATCCAGGTACTAACTAGGCCCGACACTGCTTAGCTTCTGAGATCAGACGCATTCAGTGTGGTGTGGACGTAGGCTCTGGGCCTAGTGAGTTTTGTACTTTTAAGCATCTAGTCGGCTAGACCTTGCAGTTTTGAAAGGCAATTGTGAAATGGCTCACTTCCTGAACTTGGAGCACAAAAAAGCCTACAGCACCTGGTATTCCCAGGTGGTCTCCCATCCAGGTACTAACTAGGCCCGACACTGCTTAGCTTCCGAGATCAGACTAGATCGGGCGCAATCAGTGTGGTGTGGCCGTAGGCTCTGGGCCTTGTGAGTTTTGTACTTTTAAGCATCTAGTCAGCTAGACCTTGCAGTTTTGAAAGGCAATTGAGAAATGGCTCACTTCCTGAACTTGGAGCACAAAAAAGCCTACAGCACCTGGTATTCACAGGCGGTCTCCCATCCAAGTACTAACGAGGCCCGACACTGCTTAGCTTCCAAGATCAGACGAGATCGGACGCATTCAGTGTGGTGTGGCCGTAGGCTCTGGGCCTTGTGAGTTTTGTACTTTTAAGCATCTAGTCGGCTAGACCTTGCAGTTTTGAAAGGCAATTGAGAAATGGCTCACTTCCTGAACTTGGAGTACAAAAAAGCCTACAGCACCTGGTATTCCCAGGCGGTCTCCCATCCAGGTACTAACTAGGCCCGACACTGCTTAGCTTCTGAGATCAGACAAGATCAGGCGCATTCAGTGTGGTGTGGCCGTAGGCTCTGGGCCTAGTGAGTTTTGTACTTTTAAGCATCTAGTCGGCTAGACCTTGCAGTTTTAAAAGGCAATTGAGAAAGGGCTCACTTCCTGAACTTGGAGCACAAAAAAGCCTACAGCACCTGGTATTCCCAGGCAGTCTCCCATCCAGGTACTAACTAGGCCTGACACTGCTTAACTTCCGAGATCAGACGAGATCGGGTGCATTCAGTGTGGTGTGGCCGTAGGCTCTAGGAATGCTAAGAATATTACTCTTATGCATTTGCATTTAGTAAGCTAAGCCATGCAGCCACTTGCAACATGATACCACGCTCATCGCTCGATCAGGCTCGATCAGGCGAGATATATAAGACTGGTGGGCCCATTCAGGACTCCTATGTCTGGTAGGATAACTTTAATTCATCCATCCTGTGTCTGTTGCAGGGAGGTGGAGAGAACAATCAACACAATAATGGTTTTCTTTCATGCCTCTTGAAGGACTCAATATTCTCTGTACTGCATTACATGTGAAAGTCGATTTATTACCCATGAACACACTACCTGTATGCTAATTCTATGTAAAAAGGTAGCTCCAGCCCTCATGATGTTGTCCAACATTTCCGCTATAAAACGGGATACAATTATTTTGGAAACATACCAAATTTGAAAAATAATTGAGAAGTTGCGCAATTACTAATCATGGAGCACAAAAAAAGCCTACAGCACCTGGTATTCCCAGGCAGTCTCCCATCCAGGTACTAACTAGGCCGGACCCTGCTTAGCTTCCGAGATCGGGCGCATTCAGTGTGGTGTGGCTGTAGGCTCTGGGCCTAGTGAGTTTTGTACTTTTAAGCATCTAGTCGGCTAGACCTTGCAGTTTTGAAAGGCAATTGTGAAATGGCTCACTTCCTGAACTTGGAGCACAAAAAAGCCTACAGCACCTGGTATTCCCAGGTGGTCTCCCATCCAGGTACTAACTAGGCCCGACACTGCTTAGTTTCCGAGATCAGACTAGATCGGGCGCAATCAGTGTGGTGTGGCCGTAGGCTCTGGGCCTTGTGAGTTTTGTACTTTTAAGCATCTAGTCAGCTAGACCTTGCAGTTTTGAAAGGCAATTGAGAAATGGCTCACTTCCTGAACTTGGAGCACAAAAAAGCCTACAGCACCTGGTATTCACAGGCGGCCTCCCATCCAAGTACTAACGAGGCCCGACACTGCTTAGCTTCCGAGATCAGACGAGATCGGACGCATTCAGTGTGGTGTGGCCGTAGGCTCTGGGCCTTGTGAGTTTTGTACTTTTAAGCATCTAGTCGGCTAGACCTTGCAGTTTTGAAAGGCAATTGAGAAATGGCTCACTTCCTGAACTTGGAGTACAAAAAAGCCTACAGCACCTGGTATTCCCAGGCGGTCTCCCATCCAGGTACTAACTAGGCCCGACACTGCTTAGCTTCTGAGATCAGACAAGATCAGGCGCATTCAGTGTGGTGTGGCCGTAGGCTCTGGGCCTAGTGAGTTTTGTACTTTTAAGCATCTAGTCGGCTAGACCTTGCAGTTTTAAAAGGCAATTGAGAAAGGGCTCACTTCCTGAACTTGGAGCACAAAAAAGCCTACAGCACCTGGTATTCCCAGGCAGTCTCCCATCCAGGTACTAACTAGGCCTGACACTGCTTAACTTCCGAGATCAGACGAGATCGGGTGCATTCAGTGTGGTGTGGCCGTAGGCTCTAGGAATGCTAAGAATATTACTCTTATGCATTTGCATTTAGTAAGCTAAGCCATGCAGCCACTTGCAACATGATACCACGCTCATCGCTCGATCAGGCTCGATCAGGCGAGATATATAAGACTGGTGGGCCCATTCAGGACTCCTATGTCTGGTAGGATAACTTTAATTCATCCATCCTGTGTCTGTTGCAGGGAGGTGGAGAGAACAATCAACACAATAATGGTTTTCTTTCATGCCTCTTGAAGGACTCAATATTCTCTGTACTGCATTACATGTGAAAGTCGATTTATTACCCATGAACACACTACCTGTATGCTAATTCTATGTAAAAAGGTAGCTCCAGCCCTCATGATGTTGTCCAACATTTCCGCTATAAAACGGGATACAATTATTTTGGAAACATACCAAATTTGAAAAATAATTGAGAAGTTGCGCAATTACTAATCATGGAGCACAAAAAAAGCCTACAGCACCTGGTATTCCCAGGCAGTCTCCCATCCAGGTACTAACTAGGCCCGACCCTGCTTAGCTTCCGAGATGGGGCGCATTCAGTGTGGTGTGGCCGTAGGCTCTGGGCCTAGTGAGTTTTGTACTTTTAAGCATCTAGTCGGCTAGACCTTGCAGTTTTGAAAGGAAATTGTGAAATGGCTCACTTCCTGAACTTGGAGCACAAAAAAGCCTACAACACCTGGTATTCCCAGGCGGTCTCCCATCCAGGTACTAACTAGGCCCGACACTGCTTAGCTTCTGAGATCAGATGAGATCGGGCGCATTCAGTGTGGTGTGGCCGTAGGCTCTGGGCTTAGTGAGTTTTGTACTTTTAAGCATCTAGTCGGCTAGACCTTGCAGTTTTGAAAGGCAATTGTGAAATGGCTCACTTCCTGAACTTGGAGCACAAAAAAGCCTACAGCACCTGGTATTCCCAGGTGGTCTCCCATCCAGGTACTAACTAGGCCCGACACTGCTTAGCTTCTGAGATCAGACGCAATCAGTGTGGTGCGGCCGTAGGCTCTGGGCCTAGTGAGTTTTGTACTTTTAAGCATCTAGTCAGCTAGACCTTGCAGTTTTGAAAGGCAATTGAGAAATGGCTCACTTCCTGAACTTGGAGCACAAAAAAGGCTACAGCACCTGGTATTCCCAGGCGGTCTCCCATCCAGGTACTAACGAGGCCCGACACTGCTTAGCTTCCGAGATCAGACGAGATCGGGCGCATTCAGTGTGGTGTGGCCGTAGGGTCTGGGCCTTGTGAGTTTTGTACTTTTAAGCATCTAGTCGGCTAGACCTTGCAGTTTTGAAAGGCAATTGAGAAATGGCTCACTTCCTGAACTTGGAGTACAAAAAAGCCTACAGCACCTGGTATTCCCAGGCGGTCTCCCATCCAGGTACTAACTAGGCCCGACACTGCTTAGCTTCTGAGATCAGACGAGATCAGGCGCATTCAGTGTGGTGTGGCCGTAGGCTCTGGGCCTAGTGAGTTTTGTACTTTTAAGCATCTAGTCGGCTAGACCTTGCAGTTTTGAAAGGCAATTGAGAAAGGGCTCACTTCCTGAACTTGGAGCACAAAAAAGCCTACAGCACCTGGTATTCCCAGGCAGTCTCCCATCCAGGTACTAACTAGGCCTAACACTGCTTAACTTCCGAGATCAGACGAGATCGGGTGCATTCAGTGTGGTGTGGCCGTAGGCTCTAGGAATGCTAAGAATATTACTCTTATGCATTTGCATTTAGTAAGCTAAGCCATGCAGCCACTTGCAACATGATACCACGCTCATCGCTCGATCAGGCTCGATCAGGCGAGATATATAAGACTGGTGGGCCCATTCAGGACTCCTATGTCTGGTAGGATAACTTTAATTCATCCATCCTGTGTCTGTTGCAGGGAGGTGGAGAGAACAATCAACACAATAATGGTTTTCTTTCATGCCTCTTGAAGGACTCAATATTCTCTGTACTGCATTACATGTGAAAGTCGATTTATTACCCATGAACACACTACCTGTATGCTAATTCTATGTAAAAAGGTAGCTCCAGCCCTCATGATGTTGTCCAACATTTCCGCTATAAAACGGGATACAATTATTTTGGAAACATACCAAATTTGAAAAATAATTGAGAAGTTGCGCAATTACTAATCATGGAGCACAAAAAAGCCTACAGCACCTGGTATTCGCAGGCAGTCTCCCATCCAGGTACTAACTAGGCCCGACCCTGCTTAGCTTCCGAGATCGGGCGCATTCAGTGTGGTGTGGCCGTAGGCTCTGGGCCTAGTGAGTTTTGTACTTTTAAGCATCTAGTCGGCTAGACCTTGCAGTTTTGAAAGGCAATTGTGAAATGGCTCACTTCCTGAACTTGGAGCACAAAAAAGCCTACAGCACCTGGTATTCCCAGGTGGTCTCCCATCCAGGTACTAACTAGGCCCGACACTGCTTAGCTTCCGAGATCAGACTAGATCGGGCGCAATCAGTGTGGTGTGGCCGTAGGCTCTGGGCCTTGTGAGTTTTGTACTTTTAAGCATCTAGTCAGCTAGACCTTGCAGTTTTGAAAGGCAATTGAGAAATGGCTCACTTCCTGAACTTGGAGCACAAAAAAGCCTACAGCACCTGGTATTCCCAGGTGGTCTCCCATCCAGGTACTAACTAGGCCCGACACTGCTTAGCTTCCGAGATCAGACTAGATCGGGCGCAATCAGTGTGGTGTGGCCGTAGGCTCTGGGCCTTGTGAGTTTTGTACTTTTAAGCATCTAGTCAGCTAGACCTTGCAGTTTTGAAAGGCAATTGAGAAATGGCTCACTTCCTGAACTTGGAGCACAAAAAAGCCTACAGCACCTGGTATTCACAGGCGGTCTCCCATCCAAGTACTAACGAGGCCCGACACTGCTTAGCTTCCGAGATCAGACGAGATCGGACGCATTCAGTGTGGTGTGGCCGTAGGCTCTGGGCCTTGTGAGTTTTGTACTTTTAAGCATCTAGTCGGCTAGACCTTGCAGTTTTGAAAGGCAATTGAGAAATGGCTCACTTCCTGAACTTGGAGTACAAAAAAGCCTACAGCACCTGGTATTCCCAGGCGGTCTCCCATCCAGGTACTAACTAGGCCCGACACTGCTTAGCTTCTGAGATCAGACAAGATCAGGCGCATTCAGTGTGGTGTGGCCGTAGGCTCTGGGCCTAGTGAGTTTTGTACTTTTAAGCATCTAGTCGGCTAGACCTTGCAGTTTTAAAAGGCAATTGAGAAAGGGCTCACTTCCTGAACTTGGAGCACAAAAAAGCCTACAGCACCTGGTATTCCCAGGCAGTCTCCCATCCAGGTACTAACTAGGCCTGACACTGCTTAACTTCCGAGATCAGACGAGATCGGGTGCATTCAGTGTGGTGTGGCCGTAGGCTCTAGGAATGCTAAGAATATTACTCTTATGCATTTGCATTTAGTAAGCTAAGCCATGCAGCCACTTGCAACATGATACCACGCTCATCGCTCGATCAGGCTCGATCAGGCGAGATATATAAGACTGGTGGGCCCATTCAGGACTCCTATGTCTGGTAGGATAACTTTAATTCATCCATCCTGTGTCTGTTGCAGGGAGGTGGAGAGAACAATCAACACAATAATGGTTTTCTTTCATGCCTCTTGAAGGACTCAATATTCTCTGTACTGCATTACATGTGAAAGTCGATTTATTACCCATGAACACACTACCTGTATGCTAATTCTATGTAAAAAGGTAGCTCCAGCCCTCATGATGTTGTCCAACATTTCCGCTATAAAACGGGATACAATTATTTTGGAAACATACCAAATTTGAAAAATAATTGAGAAGTTGCGCAATTACTAATCATGGAGCACAAAAAAAGCCTACAGCACCTGGTATTCCCAGGCAGTCTCCCATCCAGGTACTAACTAGGCCGGACCCTGCTTAGCTTCCGAGATCGGGCGCATTCAGTGTGGTGTGGCCGTAGGCTCTGGGCCTAGTGAGTTTTGTACTTTTAAGCATCTAGTCGGCTAGACCTTGCAGTTTTGAAAGGCAATTGTGAAATGGCTCACTTCCTGAACTTGGAGCACAAAAAAGCCTACAGCACCTGGTATTCCCAGGTGGTCTCCCATCCAGGTACTAACTAGGCCCGACACTGCTTAGTTTCCGAGATCAGACTAGATCGGGCGCAATCAGTGTGGTGTGGCCGTAGGCTCTGGGCCTTGTGAGTTTTGTACTTTTAAGCATCTAGTCAGCTAGACCTTGCAGTTTTGAAAGGCAATTGAGAAATGGCTCACTTCCTGAACTTGGAGCACAAAAAAGCCTACAGCACCTGGTATTCACAGGCGGTCTCCCATCCAAGTACTAACGAGGCCCGACACTGCTTAGCTTCCGAGATCAGACGAGATCGGACGCATTCAGTGTGGTGTGGCCGTAGGCTCTGGGCCTTGTGAGTTTTGTACTTTTAAGCATCTAGTCGGCTAGACCTTGCAGTTTTGAAAGGCAATTGAGAAATGGCTCACTTCCTGAACTTGGAGTACAAAAAAGCCTACAGCACCTGGTATTCCCAGGCGGTCTCCCATCCAGGTACTAACTAGGCCCGACACTGCTTAGCTTCTGAGATCAGACAAGATCAGGCGCATTCAGTGTGGTGTGGCCGTAGGCTCTGGGCCTAGTGAGTTTTGTACTTTTAAGCATCTAGTCGGCTAGACCTTGCAGTTTTAAAAGGCAATTGAGAAAGGGCTCACTTCCTGAACTTGGAGCACAAAAAAGCCTACAGCACCTGGTATTCCCAGGTGGTCTCCCATCCAGGTACTAACTAGGCCCGACACTGCTTAGTTTCCGAGATCAGACTAGATCGGGCGCAATCAGTGTGGTGTGGCCGTAGGCTCTGGGCCTTGTGAGTTTTGTACTTTTAAGCATCTAGTCAGCTAGACCTTGCAGTTTTGAAAGGCAATTGAGAAATGGCTCACTTCCTGAACTTGGAGCACAAAAAAGCCTACAGCACCTGGTATTCACAGGCGGTCTCCCATCCAAGTACTAACGAGGCCCGACACTGCTTAGCTTCCGAGATCAGACGAGATCGGACGCATTCAGTGTGGTGTGGCCGTAGGCTCTGGGCCTTGTGAGTTTTGTACTTTTAAGCATCTAGTCGGCTAGACCTTGCAGTTTTGAAAGGCAATTGAGAAATGGCTCACTTCCTGAACTTGGAGTACAAAAAAGCCTACAGCACCTGGTATTCCCAGGCGGTCTCCCATCCAGGTACTAACTAGGCCCGACACTGCTTAGCTTCTGAGATCAGACAAGATCAGGCGCATTCAGTGTGGTGTGGCCGTAGGCTCTGGGCCTAGTGAGTTTTGTACTTTTAAGCATCTAGTCGGCTAGACCTTGCAGTTTTAAAAGGCAATTGAGAAAGGACTCACTTCCTGAACTTGGAGCACAAAAAAGCCTACAGCACCTGGTATTCCCAGGCAGTCTCCCATCCAGGTACTAACTAGGCCTGACACTGCTTAACTTCCGAGATCAGACGAGATCGGGTGCATTCAGTGTGGTGTGGCCGTAGGCTCTAGGAATGCTAAGAATATTACTCTTATGCATTTGCATTTAGTAAGCTAAGCCATGCAGCCACTTGCAACATGATACCACGCTCATCGCTCGATCAGGCTCGATCAGGCGAGATATATAAGACTGGTGGGCCCATTCAGGACTCCTATGTCTGGTAGGATAACTTTAATTCATCCATCCTGTGTCTGTTGCAGGGAGGTGGAGAGAACAATCAACACAATAATGGTTTTCTTTCATGCCTCTTGAAGGACTCAATATTCTCTGTACTGCATTACATGTGAAAGTCGATTTATTACCCATGAACACACTACCTGTATGCTAATTCTATGTAAAAAGGTAGCTCCAGCCCTCATGATGTTGTCCAACATTTCCGCTATAAAACGGGATACAATTATTTTGGAAACATACCAAATTTGAAAAATAATTGAGAAGTTGCGCAATTACTAATCATGGAGCACAAAAAAAGCCTACAGCACCTGGTATTCCCAGGCAGTCTCCCATCCAGGTACTAACTAGGCCCATGGGGCGCATTCAGTGTGGTGTGGCCGTAGGCTCTGGGCCTAGTGAGTTTTGTACTTTTAAGCATCTAGTCGGCTAGACCTTGCAGTTTTGAAAGGAAATTGTGAAATGGCTCACTTCCTGAACTTGGAGCACAAAAAAGCCTACAGCACCTGGTATTCCCAGGCGGTCTCCCATCCAGGTACTAACTAGGCCCGACACTGCTTAGCTTCTGAGATCAGATGAGATCGGGCGCATTCAGTGTGGTGTGGCCGTAGGCTCTGGGCTTAGTGAGTTTTGTACTTTTAAGCATCTAGTCGGCTAGACCTTGCAGTTTTGAAAGGCAATTGTGAAATGGCTCACTTCCTGAACTTGGAGCACAAAAAAGCCTACAGCACCTGGTATTCCCAGGTGGTCTCCCATCCAGGTACTAACTAGGCCCGACACTGCTTAGCTTCTGAGATCAGACGCAATCAGTGTGGTGCGGCCGTAGGCTCTGGGCCTAGTGAGTTTTGTACTTTTAAGCATCTAGTCAGCTAGACCTTGCAGTTTTGAAAGGCAATTGAGAAATGGCTCACTTCCTGAACTTGGAGCACAAAAAAGGCTACAGCACCTGGTATTCCCAGGCGGTCTCCCATCCAGGTACTAACGAGGCCCGACACTGCTTAGCTTCCGAGATCAGACGAGATCGGGCGCATTCAGTGTGGTGTGGCCGTAGGGTCTGGGCCTTGTGAGTTTTGTACTTTTAAGCATCTAGTCGGCTAGACCTTGCAGTTTTGAAAGGCAATTGAGAAATGGCTCACTTCCTGAACTTGGAGTACAAAAAAGCCTACAGCACCTGGTATTCCCAGGCGGTCTCCCATCCAGGTACTAACTAGGCCCGACACTGCTTAGCTTCTGAGATCAGACGAGATCAGGCGCATTCAGTGTGGTGTGGCCGTAGGCTCTGGGCCTAGTGAGTTTTGTACTTTTAAGCATCTAGTCGGCTAGACCTTGCAGTTTTGAAAGGCAATTGAGAAAGGGCTCACTTCCTGAACTTGGAGCACAAAAAAGCCTACAGCACCTGGTATTCCCAGGCAGTCTCCCATCCAGGTACTAACTAGGCCTAACACTGCTTAACTTCCGAGATCAGACGAGATCGGGTGCATTCAGTGTGGTGTGGCCGTAGGCTCTAGGAATGCTAAGAATATTACTCTTATGCATTTGCATTTAGTAAGCTAAGCCATGCAGCCACTTGCAACATGATACCACGCTCATCGCTCGATCAGGCTCGATCAGGCGAGATATATAAGACTGGTGGGCCCATTCAGGACTCCTATGTCTGGTAGGATAACTTTAATTCATCCATCCTGTGTCTGTTGCAGGGAGGTGGAGAGAACAATCAACACAATAATGGTTTTCTTTCATGCCTCTTGAAGGACTCAATATTCTCTGTACTGCATTACATGTGAAAGTCGATTTATTACCCATTAACACACTACCTGTATGCTAATTCTATGTAAAAAGGTAGCTCCAGCCCTCATGATGTTGTCCAACATTTCCGCTATAAAACGGGATACAATTATTTTGGAAACATACCAAATTTGAAAAATAATTGAGAAGTTGCGCAATTACTAATCATGGAGCACAAAAAAGCCTACAGCACCTGGTATTCCCAGGCAGTCTCCCATCCAGGTACTAACTAGGCCGGACCCTGCTTAGCTTCCGAGATCGGGCGCATTCAGTGTGGTGTGGCCGTAGGCTCTGGGCCTAGTGAGTTTTGTACTTTTAAGCATCTAGTCGGCTAGACCTTGCAGTTTTGAAAGGCAATTGTGAAATGGCTCACTTCCTGAACTTGGAGCACAAAAAAGCCTACAGCACCTGGTATTCCCAGGTGGTCTCCCATCCAGGTACTAACTAGGCCCGACACTGCTTAGCTTCCGAGATCAGACTAGATCGGGCGCAATCAGTGTGGTGTGGCCGTAGGCTCTGGGCCTTGTGAGTTTTGTACTTTTAAGCATCTAGTCAGCTAGACCTTGCAGTTTTGAAAGGCAATTGAGAAATGGCTCACTTCCTGAACTTGGAGCACAAAAAAGCCTACAGCACCTGGTATTCACAGGCGGTCTCCCATCCAAGTACTAACGAGGCCCGACACTGCTTAGCTTCCGAGATCAGACGAGATCGGACGCATTCAGTGTGGTGTGGCCGTAGGCTCTGGGCCTTGTGAGTTTTGTACTTTTAAGCATCTAGTCGGCTAGACCTTGCAGTTTTGAAAGGCAATTGAGAAATGGCTCACTTCCTGAACTTGGAGTACAAAAAAGCCTACTGCACCTGGTATTCCCAGGCGGTCTCCCATCCAGGTACTAACTAGGCCCGACACTGCTTAGCTTCTGAGATCAGACAAGATCAGGCGCATTCAGTGTGGTGTGGCCGTAGGCTCTGGGCCTAGTGAGTTTTGTACTTTTAAGCATCTAGTCGGCTAGACCTTGCAGTTTTAAAAGGCAATTGAGAAAGGGCTCACTTCCTGAACTTGGAGCACAAAAAAGCCTACAGCACCTGGTATTCCCAGGCAGTCTCCCATCCAGGTACTAACTAGGCCTGACACTGCTTAACTTCCAAGATCAGACGAGATCGGGTGCATTCAGTGTGGTGTGGCCGTAGGCTCTGGGCCTAGTGAGTTTTGTACTTTTAAGCATCTAGTCGGCTAGACCTTGCAGTTTTGAAAGGCAATTGTGAAATGGCTCACTTCCTGAACTTGGAGCACAAAAAAGCCTACAGCACCTGGTATTCCCAGGTGGTCTCCCATCCAGGTACTAACTAGGCCCGACACTGCTTAGCTTCCGAGATCAGACTAGATCGGGCGCAATCAGTGTGGTGTGGCCGTAGGCTCTGGGCCTTGTGAGTTTTGTACTTTTAAGCATCTAGTCAGCTAGACCTTGCAGTTTTGAAAGGCAATTGAGAAATGGCTCACTTCCTGAACTTGGAGCACAAAAAAGCCTACAGCACCTGGTATTCACAGGCGGTCTCCCATCCAAGTACTAACGAGGCCCGACACTGCTTAGCTTCCGAGATCAGACGAGATCGGACGCATTCAGTGTGGTGTGGCCGTAGGCTCTGGGCCTTGTGAGTTTTGTACTTTTAAGCATCTAGTCGGCTAGACCTTGCAGTTTTGAAAGGCAATTGAGAAATGGCTCACTTCCTGAACTTGGAGTACAAAAAAGCCTACAGCACCTGGTATTCCCAGGCGGTCTCCCATCCAGGTACTAACTAGGCCCGACACTGCTTAGCTTCTGAGATCAGACAAGATCAGGCGCATTCAGTGTGGTGTGGCCGTAGGCTCTGGGCCTAGTGAGTTTTGTACTTTTAAGCATCTAGTCGGCTAGACCTTGCAGTTTTAAAAGGCAATTGAGAAATGGCTCACTTCCTGAACTTGGAGTACAAAAAAGCCTACAGCACCTGGTATTCCCAGGCGGTCTCCCATCCAGGTACTAACTAGGCCCGACACTGCTTAGCTTCTGAGATCAGACAAGATCAGGCGCATTCAGTGTGGTGTGGCCGTAGGCTCTGGGCCTAGTGAGTTTTGTACTTTTAAGCATCTAGTCGGCTAGACCTTGCAGTTTTAAAAGGCAATTGAGAAAGGGCTCACTTCCTGAACTTGGAGCACAAAAAAGCCTACAGCACCTGGTATTCCCAGGCAGTCTCCCATCCAGGTACTAACTAGGCCTGACACTGCTTAACTTCCGAGATCAGACGAGATCGGGTGCATTCAGTGTGGTGTGGCCGTAGGCTCTAGGAATGCTAAGAATATTACTCTTATGCATTTGCATTTAGTAAGCTAAGCCATGCAGCCACTTGCAACATGATACCACGCTCATCGCTCGATCAGGCGAGATATATAAGACTGGTGGGCCCATTCAGGACTCCTATGTCTGGTAGGATAACTTTAATTCATCCATCCTGTGTCTGTTGCAGGGAGGTGGAGAGAACAATCAACACAATAATGGTTTTCTTTCATGCCTCTTGAAGGACTCAATATTCTCTGTACTGCATTACATGTGAAAGTCGATTTATTACCCATGAACACACTACCTGTATGCTAATTCTATGTAAAAAGGTAGCTCCAGCCCTCATGATGTTGTCCAACATTTCCGCTATAAAACGGGATACAATTATTTTGGAAACATACCAAATTTGAAAAATAATTGAGAAGTTGCGCAATTACTAATCATGGAGCACAAAAAAAGCCTACAGCACCTGGTATTCCCAGGCAGTCTCCCATCCAGGTACTAACTAGGCCGGACCCTGCTTAGCTTCCGAGATCGGGCGCATTCAGTGTGGTGTGGCCGTAGGCTCTGGGCCTAGTGAGTTTTGTACTTTTAAGCATCTAGTCGGCTAGACCTTGCAGTTTTGAAAGGCAATTGTGAAATGGCTCACTTCCTGAACTTGGAGCACAAAAAAGCCTACAGCACCTGGTATTCCCAGGTGGTCTCCCATCCAGGTACTAACTAGGCCCGACACTGCTTAGTTTCCGAGATCAGACTAGATCAGGCGCAATCAGTGTGGTGTGGCCGTAGGCTCTGGGCCTTGTGAGTTTTGTACTTTTAAGCATCTAGTCAGCTAGACCTTGCAGTTTTGAAAGGCAATTGAGAAATGGCTCACTTCCTGAACTTGGAGCACAAAAAAGCCTACAGCACCTGGTATTCACAGGCGGTCTCCCATCCAAGTACTAACGAGGCCCGACACTGCTTAGCTTCCGAGATCAGACGAGATCGGACGCATTCAGTGTGGTGTGGCCGTAGGCTCTGGGCCTTGTGAGTTTTGTACTTTTAAGCATCTAGTCGGCTAGACCTTGCAGTTTTGAAAGGCAATTGAGAAATGGCTCACTTCCTGAACTTGGAGTACAAAAAAGCCTACAGCACCTGGTATTCCCAGGCGGTCTCCCATCCAGGTACTAACTAGGCCCGACACTGCTTAGCTTCTGAGATCAGACAAGATCAGGCGCATTCAGTGTGGTGTGGCCGTAGGCTCTGGGCCTAGTGAGTTTTGTACTTTTAAGCATCTAGTCGGCTAGACCTTGCAGTTTTAAAAGGCAATTGAGAAAGGGCTCACTTCCTGAACTTGGAGCACAAAAAAGCCTACAGCACCTGGTATTCCCAGGCAGTCTCCCATCCAGGTACTAACTAGGCCTGACACTGCTTAACTTCCGAGATCAGACGAGATCGGGTGCATTCAGTGTGGTGTGGCCGTAGGCTCTAGGAATGCTAAGAATATTACTCTTATGCATTTGCATTTAGTAAGCTAAGCCATGCAGCCACTTGCAACATGATACCACGCTCATCGCTCGATCAGGCTCGATCAGGCGAGATATATAAGACTGGTGGGCCCATTCAGGACTCCTATGTCTGGTAGGATAACTTTAATTCATCCATCCTGTGTCTGTTGCAGGGAGGTGGAGAGAACAATCAACACAATAATGGTTTTCTTTCATGCCTCTTGAAGGACTCAATATTCTCTGTACTGCATTACATGTGAAAGTCGATTTATTACCCATGAACACACTACCTGTATGCTAATTCTATGTAAAAAGGTAGCTCCAGCCCTCATGATGTTGTCCAACATTTCCGCTATAAAACGGGATACAATTATTTTGGAAACATACCAAATTTGAAAAATAATTGAGAAGTTGCGCAATTACTAATCATGGAGCACAAAAAAAGCCTACAGCACCTGGTATTCCCAGGCAGTCTCCCATCCAGGTACTAACTAGGCCCGACCCTGCTTAGCTTCCGAGATGGGGCGCATTCAGTGTGGTGTGGCCGTAGGCTCTGGGCCTAGTGAGTTTTGTACTTTTAAGCATCTAGTCGGCTAGACCTTGCAGTTTTGAAAGGAAATTGTGAAATGGCTCACTTCCTGAACTTGGAGCACAAAAAAGCCTACAGCACCTGGTATTCCCAGGCGGTCTCCCATCCAGGTACTAACTAGGCCCGACACTGCTTAGCTTCTGAGATCAGATGAGATCGGGCGCATTCAGTGTGGTGTGGCCGTAGGCTCTGGGCTTAGTGAGTTTTGTACTTTTAAGCATCTAGTCGGCTAGACCTTGCAGTTTTGAAAGGCAATTGTGAAATGGCTCACTTCCTGAACTTGGAGCACAAAAAAGCCTACAGCACCTGGTATTCCCAGGTGGTCTCCCATCCAGGTACTAACTAGGCCCGACACTGCTTAGCTTCTGAGATCAGACGCAATCAGTGTGGTGCGGCCGTAGGCTCTGGGCCTAGTGAGTTTTGTACTTTTAAGCATCTAGTCAGCTAGACCTTGCAGTTTTGAAAGGCAATTGAGAAATGGCTCACTTCCTGAACTTGGAGCACAAAAAAGGCTACAGCACCTGGTATTCCCAGGCGGTCTCCCATCCAGGTACTAACGAGGCCCGACACTGCTTAGCTTCCGAGATCAGACGAGATCGGGCGCATTCAGTGTGGTGTGGCCGTAGGGTCTGGGCCTTGTGAGTTTTGTACTTTTAAGCATCTAGTCGGCTAGACCTTGCAGTTTTGAAAGGCAATTGAGAAATGGCTCACTTCCTGAACTTGGAGTACAAAAAAGCCTACAGCACCTGGTATTCCCAGGCGGTCTCCCATCCAGGTACTAACTAGGCCCGACCCTGCTTAGCTTCCGAGATGGGGCGCATTCAGTGTGGTGTGGCCGTAGGCTCTGGGCCTAGTGAATTTTGTACTTTTAAGCATCTAGTCGGCTAGACCTTGCAGTTTTGAAAGGAAATTGTGAAATGGCTCACTTCCTGAACTTGGAGCACAAAAAAGCCTACAACACCTGGTATTCCCAGGCGGTCTCCCATCCAGGTACTAACTAGGCCCGACACTGCTTAGCTTCTGAGATCAGATGAGATCGGGCGCATTCAGTGTGGTGTGGCCGTAGGCTCTGGGCTTAGTGAGTTTTGTACTTTTAAGCATCTAGTCGGCTAGACCTTGCAGTTTTGAAAGGCAATTGTGAAATGGCTCACTTCCTGAACTTGGAGCACAAAAAAGCCTACAGCACCTGGTATTCCCAGGTGGTCTCCCATCCAGGTACTAACTAGGCCCGACACTGCTTAGCTTCTGAGATCAGACGCAATCAGTGTGGTGCGGCCGTAGGCTCTGGGCCTAGTGAGTTTTGTACTTTTAAGCATCTAGTCAGCTAGACCTTGCAGTTTTGAAAGGCAATTGAGAAATGGCTCACTTCCTGAACTTGGAGCACAAAAAAGGCTACAGCACCTGGTATTCCCAGGCGGTCTCCCATCCAGGTACTAACGAGGCCCGACACTGCTTAGCTTCCGAGATCAGACGAGATCGGGCGCATTCAGTGTGGTGTGGCCGTAGGGTCTGGGCCTTGTGAGTTTTGTACTTTTAAGCATCTAGTCGGCTAGACCTTGCAGTTTTGAAAGGCAATTGAGAAATGGCTCACTTCCTGAACTTGGAGTACAAAAAAGCCTACAGCACCTGGTATTCCCAGGCGGTCTCCCATCCAGGTACTAACTAGGCCCGACACTGCTTAGCTTCTGAGATCAGACGAGATCAGGCGCATTCAGTGTGGTGTGGCCGTAGGCTCTGGGCCTAGTGAGTTTTGTACTTTTAAGCATCTAGTCGGCTAGACCTTGCAGTTTTGAAAGGCAATTGAGAAAGGGCTCACTTCCTGAACTTGGAGCACAAAAAAGCCTACAGCACCTGGTATTCCCAGGCAGTCTCCCATCCAGGTACTAACTAGGCCTAACACTGCTTAACTTCCGAGATCAGACGAGATCGGGTGCATTCAGTGTGGTGTGGCCGTAGGCTCTAGGAATGCTAAGAATATTACTCTTATGCATTTGCATTTAGTAAGCTAAGCCATGCAGCCACTTGCAACATGATACCACGCTCATCGCTCGATCAGGCTCGATCAGGCGAGATATATAAGACTGGTGGGCCCATTCAGGACTCCTATGTCTGGTAGGATAACTTTAATTCATCCATCCTGTGTCTGTTGCAGGGAGGTGGAGAGAACAATCAACACAATAATGGTTTTCTTTCATGCCTCTTGAAGGACTCAATATTCTCTGTACTGCATTACATGTGAAAGTCGATTTATTACCCATGAACACACTACCTGTATGCTAATTCTATGTAAAAAGGTAGCTCCAGCCCTCATGATGTTGTCCAACATTTCCGCTATAAAACGGGATACAATTATTTTGGAAACATACCAAATTTGAAAAATAATTGAGAAGTTGCGCAATTACTAATCATGGAGCACAAAAAAGCCTACAGCACCTGGTATTCGCAGGCAGTCTCCCATCCAGGTACTAACTAGGCCCGACCCTGCTTAGCTTCCGAGATCGGGCGCATTCAGTGTGGTGTGGCCGTAGGCTCTGGGCCTAGTGAGTTTTGTACTTTTAAGCATCTAGTCGGCTAGACCTTGCAGTTTTGAAAGGCAATTGTGAAATGGCTCACTTCCTGAACTTGGAGCACAAAAAAGCCTACAGCACCTGGTATTCCCAGGTGGTCTCCCATCCAGGTACTAACTAGGCCCGACACTGCTTAGCTTCCGAGATCAGACTAGATCGGGCGCAATCAGTGTGGTGTGGCCGTAGGCTCTGGGCCTTGTGAGTTTTGTACTTTTAAGCATCTAGTCAGCTAGACCTTGCAGTTTTGAAAGGCAATTGAGAAATGGCTCACTTCCTGAACTTGGAGCACAAAAAAGCCTACAGCACCTGGTATTCCCAGGTGGTCTCCCATCCAGGTACTAACTAGGCCCGACACTGCTTAGCTTCCGAGATCAGACTAGATCGGGCGCAATCAGTGTGGTGTGGCCGTAGGCTCTGGGCCTTGTGAGTTTTGTACTTTTAAGCATCTAGTCAGCTAGACCTTGCAGTTTTGAAAGGCAATTGAGAAATGGCTCACTTCCTGAACTTGGAGCACAAAAAAGCCTACAGCACCTGGTATTCACAGGCGGTCTCCCATCCAAGTACTAACGAGGCCCGACACTGCTTAGCTTCCGAGAGCAGACGAGATCGGACGCATTCAGTGTGGTGTGGCCGTAGGCTCTGGGCCTTGTGAGTTTTGTACTTTTAAGCATCTAGTCGGCTAGACCTTGCAGTTTTGAAAGGCAATTGAGAAATGGCTCACTTCCTGAACTTGGAGTACAAAAAAGCCTACAGCACCTGGTATTCCCAGGCGGTCTCCCATCCAGGTACTAACTAGGCCCGACACTGCTTAGCTTCTGAGATCAGACAAGATCAGGCGCATTCAGTGTGGTGTGGCCGTAGGCTCTGGGCCTAGTGAGTTTTGTACTTTTAAGCATCTAGTCGGCTAGACCTTGCAGTTTTAAAAGGCAATTGAGAAAGGGCTCACTTCCTGAACTTGGAGCACAAAAAAGCCTACAGCACCTGGTATTCCCAGGCAGTCTCCCATCCAGGTACTAACTAGGCCTGACACTGCTTAACTTCCGAGATCAGACGAGATCGGGTGCATTCAGTGTGGTGTGGCCGTAGGCTCTAGGAATGCTAAGAATATTACTCTTATGCATTTGCATTTAGTAAGCTAAGCCATGCAGCCACTTGCAACATGATACCACGCTCATCGCTCGATCAGGCTCGATCAGGCGAGATATATAAGACTGGTGGGCCCATTCAGGACTCCTATGTCTGGTAGGATAACTTTAATTCATCCATCCTGTGTCTGTTGCAGGGAGGTGGAGAGAACAATCAACACAATAATGGTTTTCTTTCATGCCTCTTGAAGGACTCAATATTCTCTGTACTGCATTACATGTGAAAGTCGATTTATTACCCATGAACACACTACCTGTATGCTAATTCTATGTAAAAAGGTAGCTCCAGCCCTCATGATGTTGTCCAACATTTCCGCTATAAAACGGGATACAATTATTTTGGAAACATACCAAATTTGAAAAATAATTGAGAAGTTGCGCAATTACTAATCATGGAGCACAAAAAAAGCCTACAGCACCTGGTATTCCCAGGCAGTCTCCCATCCAGGTACTAACTAGGCCGGACCCTGCTTAGCTTCCGAGATCGGGCGCATTCAGTGTGGTGTGGCCGTAGGCTCTGGGCCTAGTGAGTTTTGTACTTTTAAGCATCTAGTCGGCTAGACCTTGCAGTTTTGAAAGGCAATTGTGAAATGGCTCACTTCCTGAACTTGGAGCACAAAAAAGCCTACAGCACCTGGTATTCCCAGGTGGTCTCCCATCCAGGTACTAACTAGGCCCGACACTGCTTAGTTTCCGAGATCAGACTAGATCGGGCGCAATCAGTGTGGTGTGGCCGTAGGCTCTGGGCCTTGTGAGTTTTGTACTTTTAAGCATCTAGTCAGCTAGACCTTGCAGTTTTGAAAGGCAATTGAGAAATGGCTCACTTCCTGAACTTGGAGCACAAAAAAGCCTACAGCACCTGGTATTCACAGGCGGTCTCCCATCCAAGTACTAACGAGGCCCGACACTGCTTAGCTTCCGAGATCAGACGAGATCGGACGCATTCAGTGTGGTGTGGCCGTAGGCTCTGGGCCTTGTGAGTTTTGTACTTTTAAGCATCTAGTCGGCTAGACCTTGCAGTTTTGAAAGGCAATTGAGAAATGGCTCACTTCCTGAACTTGGAGTACAAAAAAGCCTACAGCACCTGGTATTCCCAGGCGGTCTCCCATCCAGGTACTAACTAGGCCCGACACTGCTTAGCTTCTGAGATCAGACAAGATCAGGCGCATTCAGTGTGGTGTGGCCGTAGGCTCTGGGCCTAGTGAGTTTTGTACTTTTAAGCATCTAGTCGGCTAGACCTTGCAGTTTTAAAAGGCAATTGAGAAAGGGCTCACTTCCTGAACTTGGAGCACAAAAAAGCCTACAGCACCTGGTATTCCCAGGCAGTCTCCCATCCAGGTACTAACTAGGCCTGACACTGCTTAACTTCCGAGATCAGACGAGATCGGGTGCATTCAGTGTGGTGTGGCCGTAGGCTCTAGGAATGCTAAGAATATTACTCTTATGCATTTGCATTTAGTAAGCTAAGCCATGCAGCCACTTGCAACATGATACCACGCTCATCGCTCGATCAGGCTCGATCAGGCGAGATATATAAGACTGGTGGGCCCATTCAGGACTCCTATGTCTGGTAGGATAACTTTAATTCATCCATCCTGTGTCTGTTGCAGGGAGGTGGAGAGAACAATCAACACAATAATGGTTTTCTTTCATGCCTCTTGAAGGACTCAATATTCTCTGTACTGCATTACATGTGAAAGTCGATTTATTACCCATGAACACACTACCTGTATGCTAATTCTATGTAAAAAGGTAGCTCCAGCCCTCATGATGTTGTCCAACATTTCCGCTATAAAACGGGATACAATTATTTTGGAAACATACCAAATTTGAAAAATAATTGAGAAGTTGCGCAATTACTAATCATGGAGCACAAAAAAAGCCTACAGCACCTGGTATTCCCAGGCAGTCTCCCATCCAGGTACTAACTAGGCCCATGGGGCGCATTCAGTGTGGTGTGGCCGTAGGCTCTGGGCCTAGTGAGTTTTGTACTTTTAAGCATCTAGTCGGCTAGACCTTGCAGTTTTGAAAGGAAATTGTGAAATGGCTCACTTCCTGAACTTGGAGCACAAAAAAGCCTACAGCACCTGGTATTCCCAGGCGGTCTCCCATCCAGGTACTAACTAGGCCCGACACTGCTTAGCTTCTGAGATCAGATGAGATCGGGCGCATTCAGTGTGGTGTGGCCGTAGGCTCTGGGCTTAGTGAGTTTTGTACTTTTAAGCATCTAGTCGGCTAGACCTTGCAGTTTTGAAAGGCAATTGTGAAATGGCTCACTTCCTGAACTTGGAGCACAAAAAAGCCTACAGCACCTGGTATTCCCAGGTGGTCTCCCATCCAGGTACTAACTAGGCCCGACACTGCTTAGCTTCTGAGATCAGACGCAATCAGTGTGGTGCGGCCGTAGGCTCTGGGCCTAGTGAGTTTTGTACTTTTAAGCATCTAGTCAGCTAGACCTTGCAGTTTTGAAAGGCAATTGAGAAATGGCTCACTTCCTGAACTTGGAGCACAAAAAAGGCTACAGCACCTGGTATTCCCAGGCGGTCTCCCATCCAGGTACTAACGAGGCCCGACACTGCTTAGCTTCCGAGATCAGACGAGATCGGGCGCATTCAGTGTGGTGTGGCCGTAGGGTCTGGGCCTTGTGAGTTTTGTACTTTTAAGCATCTAGTCGGCTAGACCTTGCAGTTTTGAAAGGCAATTGAGAAATGGCTCACTTCCTGAACTTGGAGTACAAAAAAGCCTACAGCACCTGGTATTCCCAGGCGGTCTCCCATCCAGGTACTAACTAGGCCCGACACTGCTTAGCTTCTGAGATCAGACGAGATCAGGCGCATTCAGTGTGGTGTGGCCGTAGGCTCTGGGCCTAGTGAGTTTTGTACTTTTAAGCATCTAGTCGGCTAGACCTTGCAGTTTTGAAAGGCAATTGAGAAAGGGCTCACTTCCTGAACTTGGAGCACAAAAAAGCCTACAGCACCTGGTATTCCCAGGCAGTCTCCCATCCAGGTACTAACTAGGCCTAACACTGCTTAACTTCCGAGATCAGACGAGATCGGGTGCATTCAGTGTGGTGTGGCCGTAGGCTCTAGGAATGCTAAGAATATTACTCTTATGCATTTGCATTTAGTAAGCTAAGCCATGCAGCCACTTGCAACATGATACCACGCTCATCGCTCGATCAGGCTCGATCAGGCGAGATATATAAGACTGGTGGGCCCATTCAGGACTCCTATGTCTGGTAGGATAACTTTAATTCATCCATCCTGTGTCTGTTGCAGGGAGGTGGAGAGAACAATCAACACAATAATGGTTTTCTTTCATGCCTCTTGAAGGACTCAATATTCTCTGTACTGCATTACATGTGAAAGTCGATTTATTACCCATTAACACACTACCTGTATGCTAATTCTATGTAAAAAGGTAGCTCCAGCCCTCATGATGTTGTCCAACATTTCCGCTATAAAACGGGATACAATTATTTTGGAAACATACCAAATTTGAAAAATAATTGAGAAGTTGCGCAATTACTAATCATGGAGCACAAAAAAGCCTACAGCACCTGGTATTCCCAGGCAGTCTCCCATCCAGGTACTAACTAGGCCGGACCCTGCTTAGCTTCCGAGATCGGGCGCATTCAGTGTGGTGTGGCCGTAGGCTCTGGGCCTAGTGAGTTTTGTACTTTTAAGCATCTAGTCGGCTAGACCTTGCAGTTTTGAAAGGCAATTGTGAAATGGCTCACTTCCTGAACTTGGAGCACAAAAAAGCCTACAGCACCTGGTATTCCCAGGCAGTCTCCCATCCAGGTACTAACTAGGCCTGACACTGCTTAACTTCCAAGATCAGACGAGATCGGGTGCATTCAGTGTGGTGTGGCCGTAGGCTCTGGGCCTAGTGAGTTTTGTACTTTTAAGCATCTAGTCGGCTAGACCTTGCAGTTTTGAAAGGCAATTGTGAAATGGCTCACTTCCTGAACTTGGAGCACAAAAAAGCCTACAGCACCTGGTATTCCCAGGTGGTCTCCCATCCAGGTACTAACTAGGCCCGACACTGCTTAGCTTCCGAGATCAGACTAGATCGGGCGCAATCAGTGTGGTGTGGCCGTAGGCTCTGGGCCTTGTGAGTTTTGTACTTTTAAGCATCTAGTCAGCTAGACCTTGCAGTTTTGAAAGGCAATTGAGAAATGGCTCACTTCCTGAACTTGGAGCACAAAAAAGCCTACAGCACCTGGTATTCACAGGCGGTCTCCCATCCAAGTACTAACGAGGCCCGACACTGCTTAGCTTCCGAGATCAGACGAGATCGGACGCATTCAGTGTGGTGTGGCCGTAGGCTCTGGGCCTTGTGAGTTTTGTACTTTTAAGCATCTAGTCGGCTAGACCTTGCAGTTTTGAAAGGCAATTGAGAAATGGCTCACTTCCTGAACTTGGAGTACAAAAAAGCCTACAGCACCTGGTATTCCCAGGCGGTCTCCCATCCAGGTACTAACTAGGCCCGACACTGCTTAGCTTCTGAGATCAGACAAGATCAGGCGCATTCAGTGTGGTGTGGCCGTAGGCTCTGGGCCTAGTGAGTTTTGTACTTTTAAGCATCTAGTCGGCTAGACCTTGCAGTTTTAAAAGGCAATTGAGAAAGGGCTCACTTCCTGAACTTGGAGCACAAAAAAGCCTACAGCACCTGGTATTCCCAGGCAGTCTCCCATCCAGGTACTAACTAGGCCTGACACTGCTTAACTTCCGAGATCAGACGAGATCGGGTGCATTCAGTGTGGTGTGGCCGTAGGCTCTAGGAATGCTAAGAATATTACTCTTATGCATTTGCATTTAGTAAGCTAAGCCATGCAGCCACTTGCAACATGATACCACGCTCATCGCTCGATCAGGCGAGATATATAAGACTGGTGGGCCCATTCAGGACTCCTATGTCTGGTAGGATAACTTTAATTCATCCATCCTGTGTCTGTTGCAGGGAGGTGGAGAGAACAATCAACACAATAATGGTTTTCTTTCATGCCTCTTGAAGGACTCAATATTCTCTGTACTGCATTACATGTGAAAGTCGATTTATTACCCATGAACACACTACCTGTATGCTAATTCTATGTAAAAAGGTAGCTCCAGCCCTCATGATGTTGTCCAACATTTCCGCTATAAAACGGGATACAATTATTTTGGAAACATACCAAATTTGAAAAATAATTGAGAAGTTGCGCAATTACTAATCATGGAGCACAAAAAAAGCCTACAGCACCTGGTATTCCCAGGCAGTCTCCCATCCAGGTACTAACTAGGCCGGACCCTGCTTAGCTTCCGAGATCGGGCGCATTCAGTGTGGTGTGGCCGTAGGCTCTGGGCCTAGTGAGTTTTGTACTTTTAAGCATCTAGTCGGCTAGACCTTGCAGTTTTGAAAGGCAATTGTGAAATGGCTCACTTCCTGAACTTGGAGCACAAAAAAGCCTACAGCACCTGGTATTCCCAGGTGGTCTCCCATCCAGGTACTAACTAGGCCCGACACTGCTTAGTTTCCGAGATCAGACTAGATCAGGCGCAATCAGTGTGGTGTGGCCGTAGGCTCTGGGCCTTGTGAGTTTTGTACTTTTAAGCATCTAGTCAGCTAGACCTTGCAGTTTTGAAAGGCAATTGAGAAATGGCTCACTTCCTGAACTTGGAGCACAAAAAAGCCTACAGCACCTGGTATTCACAGGCGGTCTCCCATCCAAGTACTAACGAGGCCCGACACTGCTTAGCTTCCGAGATCAGACGAGATCGGACGCATTCAGTGTGGTGTGGCCGTAGGCTCTGGGCCTTGTGAGTTTTGTACTTTTAAGCATCTAGTCGGCTAGACCTTGCAGTTTTGAAAGGCAATTGAGAAATGGCTCACTTCCTGAACTTGGAGTACAAAAAAGCCTACAGCACCTGGTATTCCCAGGCGGTCTCCCATCCAGGTACTAACTAGGCCCGACACTGCTTAGCTTCTGAGATCAGACAAGATCAGGCGCATTCAGTGTGGTGTGGCCGTAGGCTCTGGGCCTAGTGAGTTTTGTACTTTTAAGCATCTAGTCGGCTAGACCTTGCAGTTTTAAAAGGCAATTGTGAAATGGCTCACTTCCTGAACTTGGAGCACAAAAAAAGCCTACAGCACCTGGTATTCCCAGGTGGTCTCCCATCCAGGTACTAACTAGGCCCGACACTGCTTAGCTTCTGAGATCAGACGCAATCAGTGTGGTGCGGCCGTAGGCTCTGGGCCTAGTGAGTTTTGTACTTTTAAGCATCTAGTCAGCTAGACCTTGCAGTTTTGAAAGGCAATTGAGAAATGGCTCACTTCCTGAACTTGGAGCACAAAAAAGGCTACAGCACCTGGTATTCCCAGGCGGTCTCCCATCCAGGTACTAACGAGGCCCGACACTGCTTAGCTTCCGAGATCAGACGAGATCGGGCGCATTCAGTGTGGTGTGGCCGTAGGGTCTGGGCCTTGTGAGTTTTGTACTTTTAAGCATCTAGTCGGCTAGACCTTGCAGTTTTGAAAGGCAATTGAGAAATGGCTCACTTCCTGAACTTGGAGTACAAAAAAGCCTACAGCACCTGGTATTCCCAGGCGGTCTCCCATCCAGGTACTAACTAGGCCCGACACTGCTTAGCTTCTGAGATCAGACGAGATCAGGCGCATTCAGTGTGGTGTGGCCGTAGGCTTTGGGCCTAGTGAGTTTTGTACTTTTAAGCATCTAGTCGGCTAGACCTTGCCGTTTTGAAAGGCAATTGAGAAAGGGCTCACTTCCTGAACTTGGAGCACAAAAAAGCCTACAGCACCTGGTATTCCCAGGCAGTCTCCCATCCAGGTACTAACTAGGCCTAACACTGCTTAACTTCCGAGATCAGACGAGATCGGGTGCATTCAGTGTGGTGTGGCCGTAGGCTCTAGGAATGCTAAGAATATTACTCTTATGCATTTGCATTTAGTAAGCTAAGCCATGCAGCCACTTGCAACATGATACCACGCTCATCGCTCGATCAGGCTCGATCAGGCGAGATATATAAGACTGGTGGGCCCATTCAGGACTCCTATGTCTGGTAGGATAACTTTAATTCATCCATCCTGTGTCTGTTGCAGGGAGGTGGAGAGAACAATCAACACAATAATGGTTTTCTTTCATGCCTCTTGAAGGACTCAATATTCTCTGTACTGCATTACATGTGAAAGTCGATTTATTACCCATGAACACACTACCTGTATGCTAATTCTATGTAAAAAGGTAGCTCCAGCCCTCATGATGTTGTCCAACATTTCCGCTATAAAACGGGATACAATTATTTTGGAAACATACCAAATTTGAAAAATAATTGAGAAGTTGCGCAATTACTAATCATGGAGCACAAAAAAGCCTACAGCACCTGGTATTCCCAGGCAGTCTCCCATCCAGGTACTAACTAGGCCCGACCCTGCTTAGCTTCCGAGATCGGGCGCATTCAGTGTGGTGTGGCCGTAGGCTCTGGGCCTAGTGAGTTTTGTACTTTTAAGCATCTAGTCGGCTAGACCTTGCAGTTTTGAAAGGCAATTGTGAAATGGCTCACTTCCTGAACTTGGAGCACAAAAAAGCCTACAGCACCTGGTATTCCCAGGTGGTCTCCCATCCAGGTACTAACTAGGCCCGACACTGCTTAGCTTCCGAGATCAGACTAGATCGGGCGCAATCAGTGTGGTGTGGCCGTAGGCTCTGGGCCTTGTGAGTTTTGTACTTTTAAGCATCTAGTCAGCTAGACCTTGCAGTTTTGAAAGGCAATTGAGAAATGGCTCACTTCCTGAACTTGGAGCACAAAAAAGCCTACAGCACCTGGTATTCCCAGGTGGTCTCCCATCCAGGTACTAACTAGGCCCGACACTGCTTAGCTTCCGAGATCAGACTAGATCGGGCGCAATCAGTGTGGTGTGGCCGTAGGCTCTGGGCCTTGTGAGTTTTGTACTTTTAAGCATCTAGTCAGCTAGACCTTGCAGTTTTGAAAGGCAATTGAGAAATGGCTCACTTCCTGAACTTGGAGCACAAAAAAGCCTACAGCACCTGGTATTCACAGGCGGTCTCCCATCCAAGTACTAACGAGGCCCGACACTGCTTAGCTTCCGAGATCAGACAAGATCGGACGCATTCAGTGTGGTGTGGCCGTAGGCTCTGGGCCTTGTGAGTTTTGTACTTTTAAGCATCTAGTCGGCTAGACCTTGCAGTTTTGAAAGGCAATTGAGAAATGGCTCACTTCCTGAACTTGGAGTACAAAAAAGCCTACAGCACCTGGTATTCCCAGGCGGTCTCCCATCCAGGTACTAACTAGGCCCGACACTGCTTAGCTTCTGAGATCAGACAAGATCAGGCGCATTCAGTGTGGTGTGGCCGTAGGCTCTGGGCCTAGTGAGTTTTGTACTTTTAAGCATCTAGTCGGCTAGACCTTGCAGTTTTAAAAGGCAATTGAGAAAGGGCTCACTTCCTGAACTTGGAGCACAAAAAAGCCTACAGCACCTGGTATTCCCAGGCAGTCTCCCATCCAGGTACTAACTAGGCCTGACACTGCTTAACTTCCGAGATCAGACAAGATCGGGTGCATTCAGTGTGGTGTGGCCGTAGGCTCTAGGAATGCTAAGAATATTACTCTTATGCATTTGCATTTAGTAAGCTAAGCCATGCAGCCACTTGCAACATGATACCACGCTCATCGCTCGATCAGGCTCGATCAGGCGAGATATATAAGACTGGTGGGCCCATTCAGGACTCCTATGTCTGGTAGGATAACTTTAATTCATCCATCCTGTGTCTGTTGCAGGGAGGTGGAGAGAACAATCAACACAATAATGGTTTTCTTTCATGCCTCTTGAAGGACTCAATATTCTCTGTACTGCATTACATGTGAAAGTCGATTTATTACCCATGAACACACTACCTGTATGCTAATTCTATGTAAAAAGGTAGCTCCAGCCCTCATGATGTTGTCCAACATTTCCGCTATAAAACGGGATACAATTATTTTGGAAACATACCAAATTTGAAAAATAATTGAGAAGTTGCGCAATTACTAATCATGGAGCACAAAAAAAGCCTACAGCACCTGGTATTCCCAGGCAGTCTCCCATCCAGGTACTAACTAGGCCGGACCCTGCTTAGCTTCCGAGATCGGGCGCATTCAGTGTGGTGTGGCCGTAGGCTCTGGGCCTAGTGAGTTTTGTACTTTTAAGCATCTAGTCGGCTAGACCTTGCAGTTTTGAAAGGCAATTGTGAAATGGCTCACTTCCTGAACTTGGAGCACAAAAAAGCCTACAGCACCTGGTATTCCCAGGTGGTCTCCCATCCAGGTACTAACTAGGCCCGACACTGCTTAGTTTCCGAGATCAGACTAGATCGGGCGCAATCAGTGTGGTGTGGCCGTAGGCTCTGGGCCTTGTGAGTTTTGTACTTTTAAGCATCTAGTCAGCTAGACCTTGCAGTTTTGAAAGGCAATTGAGAAATGGCTCACTTCCTGAACTTGGAGCACAAAAAAGCCTACAGCACCTGGTATTCACAGGCGGTCTCCCATCCAAGTACTAACAAGGCCCGACACTGCTTAGCTTCCGAGATCAGACGAGATCGGACGCATTCAGTGTGGTGTGGCCGTAGGCTCTCGGCCTTGTGAGTTTTGTACTTTTAAGCATCTAGTCGGCTAGACCTTGCAGTTTTGAAAGGCAATTGAGAAATGGCTCACTTCCTGAACTTGGAGTACAAAAAAGCCTACAGCACCTGGTATTCCCAGGCGGTCTCCCATCCAGGTACTAACTAGGCCCGACACTGCTTAGCTTCTGAGATCAGACAAGATCAGGCGCATTCAGTGTGGTGTGGCCGTAGGCTCTGGGCCTAGTGAGTTTTGTACTTTTAAGCATCTAGTCGGCTAGACCTTGCAGTTTTAAAAGGCAATTGAGAAAGGGCTCACTTCCTGAACTTGGAGCACAAAAAAGCCTACAGCACCTGGTATTCCCAGGCAGTCTCCCATCCAGGTACTAACTAGGCCTGACACTGCTTAACTTCCGAGATCAGACGAGATCGGGTGCATTCAGTGTGGTGTGGCCGTAGGCTCTAGGAATGCTAAGAATATTACTCTTATGCATTTGCATTTAGTAAGCTAAGCCATGCAGCCACTTGCAACATGATACCACGCTCATCGCTCGATCAGGCTCGATCAGGCGAGATATATAAGACTGGTGGGCCCATTCAGGACTCCTATGTCTGGTAGGATAACTTTAATTCATCCATCCTGTGTCTGTTGCAGGGAGGTGGAGAGAACAATCAACACAATAATGGTTTTCTTTCATGCCTCTTGAAGGACTCAATATTCTCTGTACTGCATTACATGTGAAAGTCGATTTATTACCCATGAACACACTACCTGTATGCTAATTCTATGTAAAAAGGTAGCTCCAGCCCTCATGATGTTGTCCAACATTTCCGCTATAAAACGGGATACAATTATTTTGGAAACATACCAAATTTGAAAAATAATTGAGAAGTTGCGCAATTACTAATCATGGAGCACAAAAAAAGCCTACAGCACCTGGTATTCCCAGGCAGTCTCCCATCCAGGTACTAACTAGGCCCGACCCTGCTTAGCTTCCGAGATGGGGCGCATTCAGTGAGGTGTGGCCGTAGGCTCTGGGCCTAGTGAGTTTTGTACTTTTAAGCATCTAGTCGGCTAGACCTTGCAGTTTTGAAAGGAAATTGTGAAATGGCTCACTTCCTGAACTTGGAGCACAAAAAAGCCTACAGCACCTGGTATTCCCAGGCGGTCTCCCATCCAGGTACTAACTAGGCCCGACACTGCTTAGCTTCTGAGATCAGATGAGATCGGGCGCATTCAGTGTGGTGTGGCCGTAGGCTCTGGGCTTAGTGAGTTTTGTACTTTTAAGCATCTAGTCGGCTAGACCTTGCAGTTTTGAAAGGCAATTGTGAAATGGCTCACTTCCTGAACTTGGAGCACAAAAAAAGCCTACAGCACCTGGTATTCCCAGGTGGTCTCCCATCCAGGTACTAACTAGGCCCGACACTGCTTAGCTTCTGAGATCAGACGCAATCAGTGTGGTGCGGCCGTAGGCTCTGGGCCTAGTGAGTTTTGTACTTTTAAGCATCTAGTCAGCTAGACCTTGCAGTTTTGAAAGGCAATTGAGAAATGGCTCACTTCCTGAACTTGGAGCACAAAAAAGGCTACAGCACCTGGTATTCCCAGGCGGTCTCCCATCCAGGTACTAACGAGGCCCGACACTGCTTAGCTTCCGAGATCAGACGAGATCGGGCGCATTCAGTGTGGTGTGGCCGTAGGGTCTGGGCCTTGTGAGTTTTGTACTTTTAAGCATCTAGTCGGCTAGACCTTGCAGTTTTGAAAGGCAATTGAGAAATGGCTCACTTCCTGAACTTGGAGTACAAAAAAGCCTACAGCACCTGGTATTCCCAGGCGGTCTCCCATCCAGGTACTAACTAGGCCCGACACTGCTTAGCTTCTGAGATCAGACGAGATCAGGCGCATTCAGTGTGGTGTGGCCGTAGGCTTTGGGCCTAGTGAGTTTTGTACTTTTAAGCATCTAGTCGGCTAGACCTTGCCGTTTTGAAAGGCAATTGAGAAAGGGCTCACTTCCTGAACTTGGAGCACAAAAAAGCCTACAGCACCTGGTATTCCCAGGCAGTCTCCCATCCAGGTACTAACTAGGCCTAACACTGCTTAACTTCCGAGATCAGACGAGATCGGGTGCATTCAGTGTGGTGTGGCCGTAGGCTCTAGGAATGCTAAGAATATTACTCTTATGCATTTGCATTTAGTAAGCTAAGCCATGCAGCCACTTGCAACATGATACCACGCTCATCGCTCGATCAGGCTCGATCAGGCGAGATATATAAGACTGGTGGGCCCATTCAGGACTCCTATGTCTGGTAGGATAACTTTAATTCATCCATCCTGTGTCTGTTGCAGGGAGGTGGAGAGAACAATCAACACAATAATGGTTTTCTTTCATGCCTCTTGAAGGACTCAATATTCTCTGTACTGCATTACATGTGAAAGTCGATTTATTACCCATGAACACACTACCTGTATGCTAATTCTATGTAAAAAGGTAGCTCCAGCCCTCATGATGTTGTCCAACATTTCCGCTATAAAACGGGATACAATTATTTTGGAAACATACCAAATTTGAAAAATAATTGAGAAGTTGCGCAATTACTAATCATGGAGCACAAAAAAGCCTACAGCACCTGGTATTCCCAGGCAGTCTCCCATCCAGGTACTAACTAGGCCCGACCCTGCTTAGCTTCCGAGATCGGGCGCATTCAGTGTGGTGTGGCCGTAGGCTCTGGGCCTAGTGAGTTTTGTACTTTTAAGCATCTAGTCGGCTAGACCTTGCAGTTTTGAAAGGCAATTGTGAAATGGCTCACTTCCTGAACTTGGAGCACAAAAAAGCCTACAGCACCTGGTATTCCCAGGTGGTCTCCCATCCAGGTACTAACTAGGCCCGACACTGCTTAGCTTCCGAGATCAGACTAGATCGGGCGCAATCAGTGTGGTGTGGCCGTAGGCTCTGGGCCTTGTGAGTTTTGTACTTTTAAGCATCTAGTCAGCTAGACCTTGCAGTTTTGAAAGGCAATTGAGAAATGGCTCACTTCCTGAACTTGGAGCACAAAAAAGCCTACAGCACCTGGTATTCCCAGGTGGTCTCCCATCCAGGTACTAACTAGGCCCGACACTGCTTAGCTTCCGAGATCAGACTAGATCGGGCGCAATCAGTGTGGTGTGGCCGTAGGCTCTGGGCCTTGTGAGTTTTGTACTTTTAAGCATCTAGTCAGCTAGACCTTGCAGTTTTGAAAGGCAATTGAGAAATGGCTCACTTCCTGAACTTGGAGCACAAAAAAGCCTACAGCACCTGGTATTCACAGGCGGTCTCCCATCCAAGTACTAACGAGGCCCGACACTGCTTAGCTTCCGAGATCAGACAAGATCGGACGCATTCAGTGTGGTGTGGCCGTAGGCTCTGGGCCTTGTGAGTTTTGTACTTTTAAGCATCTAGTCGGCTAGACCTTGCAGTTTTGAAAGGCAATTGAGAAATGGCTCACTTCCTGAACTTGGAGTACAAAAAAGCCTACAGCACCTGGTATTCCCAGGCGGTCTCCCATCCAGGTACTAACTAGGCCCGACACTGCTTAGCTTCTGAGATCAGACAAGATCAGGCGCATTCAGTGTGGTGTGGCCGTAGGCTCTGGGCCTAGTGAGTTTTGTACTTTTAAGCATCTAGTCGGCTAGACCTTGCAGTTTTAAAAGGCAATTGAGAAAGGGCTCACTTCCTGAACTTGGAGCACAAAAAAGCCTACAGCACCTGGTATTCCCAGGCAGTCTCCCATCCAGGTACTAACTAGGCCTGACACTGCTTAACTTCCGAGATCAGACAAGATCGGGTGCATTCAGTGTGGTGTGGCCGTAGGCTCTAGGAATGCTAAGAATATTACTCTTATGCATTTGCATTTAGTAAGCTAAGCCATGCAGCCACTTGCAACATGATACCACGCTCATCGCTCGATCAGGCTCGATCAGGCGAGATATATAAGACTGGTGGGCCCATTCAGGACTCCTATGTCTGGTAGGATAACTTTAATTCATCCATCCTGTGTCTGTTGCAGGGAGGTGGAGAGAACAATCAACACAATAATGGTTTTCTTTCATGCCTCTTGAAGGACTCAATATTCTCTGTACTGCATTACATGTGAAAGTCGATTTATTACCCATGAACACACTACCTGTATGCTAATTCTATGTAAAAAGGTAGCTCCAGCCCTCATGATGTTGTCCAACATTTCCGCTATAAAACGGGATACAATTATTTTGGAAACATACCAAATTTGAAAAATAATTGAGAAGTTGCGCAATTACTAATCATGGAGCACAAAAAAAGCCTACAGCACCTGGTATTCCCAGGCAGTCTCCCATCCAGGTACTAACTAGGCCGGACCCTGCTTAGCTTCCGAGATCGGGCGCATTCAGTGTGGTGTGGCCGTAGGCTCTGGGCCTAGTGAGTTTTGTACTTTTAAGCATCTAGTCGGCTAGACCTTGCAGTTTTGAAAGGCAATTGTGAAATGGCTCACTTCCTGAACTTGGAGCACAAAAAAGCCTACAGCACCTGGTATTCCCAGGTGGTCTCCCATCCAGGTACTAACTAGGCCCGACACTGCTTAGTTTCCGAGATCAGACTAGATCGGGCGCAATCAGTGTGGTGTGGCCGTAGGCTCTGGGCCTTGTGAGTTTTGTACTTTTAAGCATCTAGTCAGCTAGACCTTGCAGTTTTGAAAGGCAATTGAGAAATGGCTCACTTCCTGAACTTGGAGCACAAAAAAGCCTACAGCACCTGGTATTCACAGGCGGTCTCCCATCCAAGTACTAACAAGGCCCGACACTGCTTAGCTTCCGAGATCAGACGAGATCGGACGCATTCAGTGTGGTGTGGCCGTAGGCTCTCGGCCTTGTGAGTTTTGTACTTTTAAGCATCTAGTCGGCTAGACCTTGCAGTTTTGAAAGGCAATTGAGAAATGGCTCACTTCCTGAACTTGGAGTACAAAAAAGCCTACAGCACCTGGTATTCCCAGGCGGTCTCCCATCCAGGTACTAACTAGGCCCGACACTGCTTAGCTTCTGAGATCAGACAAGATCAGGCGCATTCAGTGTGGTGTGGCCGTAGGCTCTGGGCCTAGTGAGTTTTGTACTTTTAAGCATCTAGTCGGCTAGACCTTGCAGTTTTAAAAGGCAATTGAGAAAGGGCTCACTTCCTGAACTTGGAGCACAAAAAAGCCTACAGCACCTGGTATTCCCAGGCAGTCTCCCATCCAGGTACTAACTAGGCCTGACACTGCTTAACTTCCGAGATCAGACGAGATCGGGTGCATTCAGTGTGGTGTGGCCGTAGGCTCTAGGAATGCTAAGAATATTACTCTTATGCATTTGCATTTAGTAAGCTAAGCCATGCAGCCACTTGCAACATGATACCACGCTCATCGCTCGATCAGGCTCGATCAGGCGAGATATATAAGACTGGTGGGCCCATTCAGGACTCCTATGTCTGGTAGGATAACTTTAATTCATCCATCCTGTGTCTGTTGCAGGGAGGTGGAGAGAACAATCAACACAATAATGGTTTTCTTTCATGCCTCTTGAAGGACTCAATATTCTCTGTACTGCATTACATGTGAAAGTCGATTTATTACCCATGAACACACTACCTGTATGCTAATTCTATGTAAAAAGGTAGCTCCAGCCCTCATGATGTTGTCCAACATTTCCGCTATAAAACGGGATACAATTATTTTGGAAACATACCAAATTTGAAAAATAATTGAGAAGTTGCGCAATTACTAATCATGGAGCACAAAAAAAGCCTACAGCACCTGGTATTCCCAGGCAGTCTCCCATCCAGGTACTAACTAGGCCCGACCCTGCTTAGCTTCCGAGATGGGGCGCATTCAGTGTGGTGTGGCCGTAGGCTCTGGGCCTAGTGAGTTTTGTACTTTTAAGCATCTAGTCGGCTAGACCTTGCAGTTTTGAAAGGAAATTGTGAAATGGCTCACTTCCTGAACTTGGAGCACAAAAAAGCCTACAGCACCTGGTATTCCCAGGCGGTCTCCCATCCAGGTACTAACTAGGCCCGACACTGCTTAGCTTCTGAGATCAGATGAGATCGGGCGCATTCAGTGTGGTGTGGCCGTAGGCTCTGGGCTTAGTGAGTTTTGTACTTTTAAGCATCTAGTCGGCTAGACCTTGCAGTTTTGAAAGGCAATTGTGAAATGGCTCACTTCCTGAACTTGGAGCACAAAAAAGCCTACAGCACCTGGTATTCCCAGGCGGTCTCCCATCCAGGTACTAACGAGGCCCGACACTGCTTAGCTTCCGAGATCAGACGAGATCGGGCGCATTCAGTGTGGTGTGGCCGTAGGGTCTGGGCCTTGTGAGTTTTGTACTTTTAAGCATCTAGTCGGCTAGACCTTGCAGTTTTGAAAGGCAATTGAGAAATGGCTCACTTCCTGAACTTGGAGTACAAAAAAGCCTACAGCACCTGGTATTCCCAGGCGGTCTCCCATCCAGGTACTAACTAGGCCCGACACTGCTTAGCTTCTGAGATCAGACGAGATCAGGCGCATTCAGTGTGGTGTGGCCGTAGGCTCTGGGCCTAGTGAGTTTTGTACTTTTAAGCATCTAGTCGGCTAGACCTTGCAGTTTTGAAAGGCAATTGAGAAAGGGCTCACTTCCTGAACTTGGAGCACAAAAAAGCCTACAGCACCTGGTATTCCCAGGCAGTCTCCCATCCAGGTACTAACTAGGCCTAACACTGCTTAACTTCCGAGATCAGACGAGATCGGGTGCATTCAGTGTGGTGTGGCCGTAGGCTCTAGGAATGCTAAGAATATTACTCTTATGCATTTGCATTTAGTAAGCTAAGCCATGCAGCCACTTGCAACATGATACCACGCTCATCGCTCGATCAGGCTCGATCAGGCGAGATATATAAGACTGGTGGGCCCATTCAGGACTCCTATGTCTGGTAGGATAACTTTAATTCATCCATCCTGTGTCTGTTGCAGGGAGGTGGAGAGAACAATCAACACAATAATGGTTTTCTTTCATGCCTCTTGAAGGACTCAATATTCTCTGTACTGCATTACATGTGAAAGTCGATTTATTACCCATGAACACACTACCTGTATGCTAATTCTATGTAAAAAGGTAGCTCCAGCCCTCATGATGTTGTCCAACATTTCCGCTATAAAACGGGATACAATTATTTTGGAAACATACCAAATTTGAAAAATAATTGAGAAGTTGCGCAATTACTAATCATGGAGCACAAAAAAGCCTACAGCACCTGGTATTCCCAGGCAGTCTCCCATCCAGGTACTAACTAGGCCCGACCCTGCTTAGCTTCCGAGATCGGGCGCATTCAGTGTGGTGTGGCCGTAGGCTCTGGGCCTAGTGAGTTTTGTACTTTTAAGCATCTAGTCGGCTAGACCTTGCAGTTTTGAAAGGCAATTGTGAAATGGCTCACTTCCTGAACTTGGAGCACAAAAAAGCCTACAGCACCTGGTATTCCCAGGTGGTCTCCCATCCAGGTACTAACTAGGCCCGACACTGCTTAGCTTCCGAGATCAGACGAGATCGGGCGCAATCAGTGTGGTGTGGCCGTAGGCTCTGGGCCTAGTGAGTTTTGTACTTTTAAGCATCTAGTCAGCTAGACCTTGCAGTTTTGAAAGGCAATTGAGAAATGGCTCACTTCCTGAACTTGGAGCACAAAAAAGCCTACAGCACCTGGTATTCCCAGGCGGTCTCCCATCCAGGGACTAACGAGGCCCGACACTGCTTAGCTTCCGAGATCAGACGAGATCGGGCGCATTCAGTGTGGTGTGGCCGTAGGCTCTGGGCCTTGTGAGTTTTGTACTTTTAAGCATCTAGTCGGCTAGACCTTGCAGTTTTGAAAGGCAATTGAGAAATGGCTCACTTCCTGAACTTGGAGTACAAAAAAGCCTACAGCACCTGGTATTCCCAGGCGGTCTCCCATCCAGGTACTAACTAGGCCCGACACTGCTTAGCTTCTGAGATCAGACGAGATCAGGCGCATTCAGTGTGGTGTGGCCGTAGGCTCTGGGCCTAGTGAGTTTTGTACTTTTAAGCATCTAGTCGGCTAGACCTTGCAGTTTTAAAAGGCAATTGAGAAAGGGCTCACTTCCTGAACTTGGAGCACAAAAAAGCCTACGGCACCTGGTATTCCCAGGTGGTCTCCCATCCAGGTACTAACTAGGCACGACACTGCTTAGCTTCTGAGATCAGACGAGATCAGGAGCATTCAGTGTGGTGTGGCCGTAGGCTCTGGGCCTAGTGAGTTTTGTACTTTTAAGCATCTAGTCGGCTAGACCTTGCAGTTTTGAAAGGCAATTGTGAAATGGCTCACTTCCTGAACTTGGAGCACAAAAAAGCCTACAGCACCTGGTATTCCCAGGTGGTCTCCCATCCAGGTACTAACTAGGCCTGACACTGCTTAGCTTCCGAGATCAGACGAGATCGGGCGCAATCAGTGTGGTGTGGCCGTAGGCTCTGGGCCTAGTGAGTTTTGTACTTTTAAGCATCTAGTCAGCTAGACCTTGCAGTTTTGAAAGGCAATTGAGAAATGGCTCACTTCCTGAACTTGGAGCACAAAAAAGCCTACAGCACCTGGTATTCCCAGGCGGTCTCCCATCCAGGTACTAACAAGGCCCGACACTGCTTAGCTTCCGAGATCAGACGAGATCGGGCGCATTCAGTGTGGTGTGGCCGTAGGCTCTAGGAATGCTAAGAATATTACTCTTATGCATTTGCATTTAGTAAGCTAAGCCATGCAGCCACTTGCAACATGATACCACGCTCATCGCTCGATCAGGCGAGATAAATAAGACTGGTGGGCCCATTCAGGACTCCTATGTCTGGTAGGATAACTTTAATTCATCCATCCTGTGTCTGTTGCAGGGAGGTGGAGAGAACAATCAACACAATAATGGTTTTCTTTCATGCCTCTTGAAGGACTCAATATTCTCTGTACTGCATTACATGTGAAAGTCGATTTATTACCCATGAACACACTACCTGTATGCTAATTCTATGTAAAAAGGTAGCTCCAGCCCTCATGATGTTGTCCAACATTTCCGCTATAAAACGGGATACAATTATTTTGGAAACATACCAAATTTGAAAAATAATTGAGAAGTTGCGCAATTACTAATCATGGAGCACAAAAAAGCCTACAGCACCTGGTATTCCCAGGCAGTCTCCCATCCAGGTACTAACTAGGCCCGACCCTGCTTAGCTTCCGAGATCGGGCGCATTCAGTGTGGTGTGGCCGTAGGCTCTGGGCCTAGTGAGTTTTGTACTTTTAAGCATCTAGTCGGCTAGACCTTGCAGTTTTGAAAGGCAATTGTGAAATGGCTCACTTCCTGAACTTGGAGCACAAAAAAGCCTACAGCACCTGGTATTCCCAGGTGGTCTCCCATCCAGGTACTAACTAGGCCCGACACTGCTTAGCTTCCGAGATCAGACGAGATCGGGCGCAATCAGTGTGGTGTGGCCGTAGGCTCTGGGCCTAGTGAGTTTTGTACTTTTAAGCATCTAGTCAGCTAGACCTTGCAGTTTTGAAAGGCAATTGAGAAATGGCTCACTTCCTGAACTTGGAGCACAAAAAAGCCTACAGCACCTGGTATTCCCAGGCGGTCTCCCATCCAGGT
>NW_027182325.1:3672500-3727500 GCF_040938575.1 Ambystoma mexicanum | reverse complement strand
TAGGCCCGACCCTGCTTAGCTTCTGAGATCGGGCGCATTCAGTGTGGTGTGGCCGTAGGCTCTGGGCCTAGTGAGTTTTGTACTTTTAAGCATCTAGTCGGCTAGACCTTGCAGTTTTGAAAGGCAATTGTGAAATGGCTCACATCCTGAACTTGGAGCACAAAAAAGCCTACAGCACCTGGTATTCCCAGGTGGTTTCCCATCCAGGTACTAACTAGGCCCGACACTGCTTAGCTTCCGAGATCAGACTAGATCGGGCGCAATCAGTGTGGTGTGGCCGTAGGCTCTGGGCCTTGTGAGTTTTGTACTTTTAAGCATCTAGTCAGCTAGACCTTGCAGTTTTGAAAGGCAATTGAGAAATGGCTCACTTCCTGAACTTGGAGCACAAAAAAGCCTACAGCACCTGGTATTCCCAGGCGGTCTCCCATCCAAGTACTAACGAGGCCCGACACTGCTTAGCTTCCGAGATCAGACGAGATCGGACGCATTCAGTGTGGTGTGGCCGTAGGCTCTGGGCCTAGTGAGTTTGTACTTTTAAGCATCTAGTCGGCTAGACCTTGCAGTTTTGAAAGGCAATTGTGAAATGGCTCACTTCCTGAACTTGGAGCACAAAAAAGCCTACAGCACCTGGTATTCCCAGGTGGTCTCCCATCCAGGTACTAACTAGGCATGACACTGCTTAGCTTCCGAGATCAGACGAGATCGGGCGCATTCAGTGTGGTGTGGCCGTAGGCTCTGGGCCTAGTGAGTTTTGTACTTTTAAGCATCTAGTCGGCTAGACCTTGCAGTTTTGAAAGGCAATTGAGAAATGGCTCACTTCCTGAACTTGGAGAACAAAAAAGCCTACAGCACCTGGTATTCCCAGGCGGTCTCCCATCCAGGTACTAACTAGGCCCAACCCTGCTTAGCTTCTGAGATCAGACGAGATCAGGCGCATTCAGTGTGGTGTGGCCGTAGGCTCTGGGCCTAGTGAGTTTTGTACTTTTAAGCATCTAGTCGGCTAGACCTTGCAGTTTTAAAAGGCAATTGAGAAAGGGCTCACTTCCTGAACTTGGAGCACAAAAAAGCCTACAGCACCTGGTATTCCCAGGCGGTCTCCCATCCAGGTACTAACTAGGCCTGACACTGCTTAACTTCCAAGATCAGACGAGATCGGGTGCATTCAGTGTGGTGTGGCCGTAGGCTCTAGGAATGCTAAGAATATTACTCTTATGCATTTGCATTTAGTAAGCTAAGCCATGCAGCCACTTGCAACATGATACCACGCTCATCGCTCGATCAGGCTCGATCAGGCGAGATATATAAGACTGGTGGGCCCATTCAGGACTCCTATGTCTGGTAGGATAACTTTAATTCATCCATCCTGTGTCTGTTGCAGGGAGGTGGAGAGAACAATCAACACAATAATGGTTTTCTTTCATGCCTCTTGAAGGACTCAATATTCTCTGTACTGCATTACATGTGAAAGTCGATTTATTACCCATGAACACACTACCTGTATGCTAATTCTATGTAAAAAGGTAGCTCCAGCCCTCATGATGTTGTCCAACATTTCCGCTATAAAACGGGATACAATTATTTTGGAAACATACCAAATTTGAAAAATAATTGAGAAGTTGCGCAATTACTAATCATGGAGCACAAAAAAGCCTACAGCACCTGGTATTCCCAGGCAGTCTCCCATCCAGGTACTAACTAGGCCCGACCCTGCTTAGCTTCCGAGATCGGGCGCATTCAGTGTGGTGTGGCCGTAGGCTCTGGGCCTAGTGAGTTTTGTACTTTTAAGCATCTAGTCGGCTAGACCTTGCAGTTTTGAAAGGCAATTGTGAAATGGCTCACATCCTGAACTTGGAGCACAAAAAAGCCTACAGCACCTGGTATTCCCAGGTGGTTTCCCATCCAGGTACTAACTAGGCCCGACACTGCTTAGCTTCCGAGATCAGACTAGATCGGGCGCAATCAGTGTGGTGTGGCCGTAGGCTCTGGGCCTTGTGAGTTTTGTACTTTTAAGCATCTAGTCAGCTAGACCTTGCAGTTTTGAAAGGCAATTGAGAAATGGCTCACTTCCTGAACTTGGAGCACAAAAAAGCCTATAACACCTGGTATTCCCAGGCGGTCTCCCATCCAAGTACTAACGAGGCCCGACACTGCTTAGCTTCCGAGATCAGACGCATTCAGTGTGGTGTGGCCGTAGGCTCTGGGCCTTGTGAGTTTTGTACTTTTAAGCATCTAGTCGGCTAGACCTTGCAGTTTTGAAAGGCAATTGAGAAATGGCTCACTTCCTGAACTTGGAGTACAAAAAAGCCTACAGCACCTGGTATTCCCAGGCGGTCTCCCATCCAGGTACTAACTAGGCCTGACACTGCTTAACTTCCGAGATCAGACGAGATCGGGTGCATTCAGTGTGGTGTGGCCGTAGGCTCTAGGAATGCTAAGAATATTACTCTTATGCATTTGCATTTAGTAAGCTAAGCCATGCAGCCACTTGCAACATGATACCACGCTCATCGCTCGATCAGGCTCGATCAGGCGAGATATATAAGACTGGTGGGCCCATTCAGGACTCCTATGTCTGGTAGGATAACTTTAATTCATCCATCCTGTGTCTGTTGCAGGGAGGTGGAGAGAACAATCAACACAATAATGGTTTTCTTTCATGCCTCTTGAAGGACTCAATATTCTCTGTACTGCATTACATGTGAAAGTCGATTTATTACCCATGAACACACTACCTGTATGCTAATTCTATGTAAAAAGGTAGCTCCAGCCCTCATGATGTTGTCCAACATTTCCGCTATAAAACGGGATACAATTATTTTGGAAACATACCAAATTTGAAAAATAATTGAGAAGTTGCGCAATTACTAATCATGGAGCACAAAAAAAGCCTACAGCACCTGGTATTCCCAGGCAGTCTCCCATCCAAGTACTAACTAGGCCCGACCCTGCTTAGCTTCTGAGATCGGGCGCATTCAGTGTGGTGTGGCCTTAGGCTCTGGTCCTAGTGAGTTTTGTACTTTTAAGCATCTAGTCGGCTAGACCTTGCAGTTTTGAAAGGCAATTGTGAAATGGCTCACTTCCTGAACTTGGAGCACAAAAAAGCCTACAGCACCTGGTATTCCCAGGCGGTCTCCCATCCAGGTACTAACTAGGCCCGACACTGCTTAGCTTCTGAGATCAGATGAGATCGGGCGCATTCAGTGTGGTGTGGCCGTAGGCTCTGGGCTTAGTGAGTTTTGTACTTTTAAGCATCTAGTCGGCTAGACCTTGCAGTTTTGAAAGGCAATTGTGAAATGGCTCACTTCCTGAACTTGGAGCACAAAAAAGCCTACAGCACCTGGTATTCCCAGGTGGTCTCCCATCCAGGTACTAACTAGGCCCGACACTGCTTAGCTTCCGAGATCAGACGCAATCAGTGTGGTGTGGCCGTAGGCTCTGGGCCTAGTGAGTTTTGTACTTTTAAGCATCTAGTCAGCTAGACCTTGCAGTTTTGAAAGGCAATTGAGAAATGGCTCACTTCCTGAACTTGGAGCACAAAAAAGCCTACAGCACCTGGTATTCCCAGGCAGTCTCCCAATCAGGTACTAACTAGGCCCGACCCTGCTTAGCTTCCGAGATCGGGCGCATTCAGTGTGGTGTGGCCGTAGGCTCTGGGCCTAGTGAGTTTGTACTTTTAAGCATCTAGTCGGCTAGACCTTGCAGTTTTGAAAGGCAATTGTGAAATGGCTCACTTCCTGAACTTGGAGCACAAAAAAGCCTACAGCACCTGGTATTCCCAGGTGGTCTCCCATCCAGGTACTAACTAGGCACGACACTGCTTAGCTTCCGAGATCAGACGAGATCGGGCGCATTCAGTGTGGTGTGGCCGTAGGCTCTGGGCCTAGTGAGTTTTGTACTTTTAAGCATCTAGTCGGCTAGACCTTGCAGTTTTGAAAGGCAATTGAGAAATGGCTCACTTCCTGAACTTGGAGTACAAAAAAGCCTACAGCACCTGGTATTCCCAGGCGGTCTCCCATCCAGGTACTAACTAGGCCCGACCCTGCTTAGCTTCTGAGATCAGACGAGATCAGGCGCATTCAGTGTGGTGTGGCCGTAGGCTCTGGGCCTAGTGAGTTTTGTACTTTTAAGCATCTAGTCGGCTAGACCTTGCAGTTTTAAAAGGCAATTGAGAAAGGGCTCACTTCCTGAACTTGGAGCACAAAAAAGCCTACAGCACCTGGTATTCCCAGGCGGTCTCCCATCCAGGTACTAACTAGGCCTGACACTGCTTAACTTCCAAGATCAGACGAGATCGGGTGCATTCAGTGTGGTGTGGCCGTAGGCTCTAGGAATGCTAAGAATATTACTCTTATGCATTTGCATTTAGTAAGCTAAGCCATGCAGCCACTTGCAACATGATACCACGCTCATCGCTCGATCAGGCGAGATATATAAGACTGGTGGGCCCATTCAGGACTCCTATGTCTGGTAGGATAACTTTAATTCATCCATCCTGTGTCTGTTGCAGGGAGGTGGAGAGAACAATCAACACAATAATGGTTTTCTTTCATGCCTCTTGAAGGACTCAATATTCTCTGTACTGCATTACATGTGAAAGTCGATTTATTACCCATGAACACACTACCTGTATGCTAATTCTATGTAAAAAGGTAGCTCCAGCCCTCATGATGTTGTTCAACATTTCCGCTATAAAACGGGATACAATTATTTTGGAAACATACCAAATTTGAAAAATAATTGAGAAGTTGCGCAATTACTAATCATGGAGCACAAAAAAGCCTACAGCACCTGGTATTCCCAGGCAGTCTCCCATCCAGGTACTAACTAGGCCCGACCCTGCTTAGCTTCCGAGATCGGGCGCATTCAGTGTGGTGTGGCCGTAGGCTCTGGGCCTAGTGAGTTTTGTACTTTTAAGCATCTAGTCGGCTAGACCTTGCAGTTTTGAAAGGGAATTGTGAAATGGCTCACTTCCTGAACTTGGAGCACAAAAAAGCCTACAGCACCTGGTATTCCCAGGTGGTCTCCCATCCAGGTACTAACTAGGCCCGACACTGCTTAGCTTCCGAGATCAGACGAGATCGGGCGCAATCAGTGTGGTGTGGCCGTAGGCTCTGGGCCTAGTGAGTTTTGTACTTTTAAGCATCTAGTCAGCTAGACCTTGCAGTTTTGAAAGGCAATTGAGAAATGGCTCACTTCCTGAACTTGGAGCACAAAAAAGCCTACAGCACCTGGCATTCCCAGGCGGTCTCCCATCCAGGTACTAACGAGGCCTGACACTGCTTAGCTTCCGAGATCAGACGAGATCGGGCGCATTCAGTGTGGTGTGGCCGTAGGCTCTGGGCCTTGTGAGTTTTGTACTTTTAAGCATCTAGTCGGCTAGACCTTGCAGTTTTGAAAGGCAATTGAGAAATGGCTCACTTCCTGAACTTGGAGTACAAAAAAGCCTACAGCACCTGGTATTCCCAGGCGGTCTCCCATCCAGGTACTAACTAGGCCCGACACTGCTTAGCTTCTGAGATCAGACGAGATCAGGCGCATTCAGTGTGGTGTGGCCGTAGGCTCTGGGCCTAGTGAGTTTTGTACTTTTAAGCATCTAGTCGGCTAGACCTTGCAGTTTTGAAAGGCAATTGTGAAATGGCTCACTTCCTGAACTTGGAGCACAAAAAAGCCTACAGCACCTGGTATTCCCAGGTGGTCTCCCATCCAGGTACTAACTAGGCCTGACACTGCTTAGCTTCCGAGATCAGACGAGATCGGGCGCAATCAGTGTGGTGTGGCCGTAGGCTCTGGGCCTAGTGAGTTTTGTACTTTTAAGCATCTAGTCAGCTAGACCTTGCAGTTTTGAAAGGCAATTGAGAAATGGCTCACTTCCTGAACTTGGAGCACAAAAAAGCCTACAGCACCTGGTATTCCCAGGCGGTCTCCCATCCAGGTACTAACTAGGCCTGACACTGCTTAACTTCCTAGATCAGACGAGATCGGGTGCATTCAGTGTGGTGTGGCCATAGGCTCTAGGAATGCTAAGAATATTACTCTTATGCATTTGCATTTAGTAAGCTAAGCCATGCAGCCACTTGCAACATGATACCACGCTCATCGCTCGATCAGGCTCGATCAGGTGAGATATATAAGACTGGTGGGCCCATTCAGGACTCCTATGTCTGGTAGGATAACTTTAATTCATCCATCCTGTGTCTGTTGCAGGGAGGTGGAGAGAACAATCAACACAATAATGGTTTTCTTTCATGCCTCTTGAAGGACTCAATATTCTCTGTACTGCATTACATGTGAAAGTCGATTTATTACCCATGAACACACTACCTATATGCTAATTCTATGTAAAAAGGTAGCTCCAGCCCTCATGATGTTGTCCAACATTTCCGCTATAAAACGGGATACAATTATTTTGGAAACATACCAAATTTGAAAAATAATTGAGAAGTTGCGCAATTACTAATCATGGAGCACAAAAAAGCCTACAGCACCTGGTATTCCCAGGCAGTCTCCCATCTAGGTACTAACTAGGCCCGACCCTGCTTAGCTTCCGAGATCGGGCGCATTCAGTGTGGTGTGGCCGTAGGCTCTGGGCCTAGTGAGTTTTGTACTTTTAAGCATCTAGTCGGCTAGACCTTGCAGTTTTGAAAGGCAATTGTGAAATGGCTCACTTCCTGAACTTGGAGCACAAAAAAGCCTACAGCACCTGGTATTCCCAGGTGGTCTCCCATCCAGGTACTAACTAGGCCCGACACTGCTTAGCTTCCGAGATCAGACGAGATCGGGCGCAATCAGTGTGGTGTGGCCGTAGGCTCTGGGCCTAGTGAGTTTTGTACTTTTAAGCATCTAGTCAGCTAGACCTTGCAGTTTTGAAAGGCAATTGAGAAATGGCTCACTTCCTGAACTTGGAGCACAAAAAAGCCTACAGCACCTGGTATTCCCAGGCGATCTCCCATCCAGGTACTAACGAGGCCCGACACTGCTTAGCTTCCGAGATCAGGCGCATTCAGTGTGGTGTGGCCGTAGGCTCTGGGCCTTGTGAGTTTTGTACTTTTAAGCATCTAGTCGGCTAGACCTTGCAGTTTTGAAAGGCAATTGAGAAATGGCTCACTTCCTGAACTTGGAGTACAAAAAAGCCTACAGCACCTGGTATTCCCAGGCGGTCTCCCATCCAGGTACTAACTAGACCCGACACTGCTTAGCTTCTGAGATCAGACGAGATCAGGCGCATTCAGTGTGGTGTGGCCGTAGGCTCTGGGCCTAGTGAGTTTTGTACTTTTAAGCATCTAGTCGGCTAGACCTTGCAGTTTTAAAAGGCAATTGAGAAAGGGCTCACTTCCTGAACTTGGAGCACAAAAAAGCCTACAGCACCTGGTATTCCCAGGCGGTCTCCCATCCAGGTACTAACTAGGCCTGACACTGCTTAACTTCCGAGATCAGACGAGATTGGGTGCATTCAGTGTGGTGTGGCCGTAGGCTCTAGGAATGCTAAGAATATTACTCTTATGCATTTGCATTTAGTAAGCTAAGCCATGCAGCCACTTGCAACATGATACCACGCTCATCGCTCGATCAGGCTCGATCAGGCGAGATATATAAGACTGGTGGGCCCATTCAGGACTCCTATGTCTGGTAGGATAACTTTAATTCATCCATCCTGTGTCTGTTGCAGGGAGGTGGAGAGAACAATCAACACAATAATGGTTTTCTTTCATGCCTCTTGAAGGACTCAATATTCTCTGTACTGCATTACATGTGAAAGTCGATTTATTACCCATGAACACACTACCTGTATGCTAATTCTATGTAAAAAGGTAGCTCCAGCCCTCATGATGTTGTCCAACATTTCCGCTATAAAACGGGATACAATTATTTTGGAAACATACCAAATTTGAAAAATAATTGAGAAGTTGCGCAATTACTAATCATGGAGCACAAAAAAGCCTACAGCACCTGGTATTCCCAGGCAGTCTCCCATCCAGGTACTAACTAGGCCCGACCCTGCTTAGCTTCCGAGATCGGGCGCATTCAGTGTGGTGTGGCCGTAGGCTCTGGGCCTAGTGAGTTTTGTACTTTTAAGCATCTAGTCGGCTAGACCTTGCAGTTTTGAAAGGCAATTGTGAAATGGCTCACATCCTGAACTTGGAGCACAAAAAAGCCTACAGCACCTGGTATTCCCAGGTGGTTTCCCATCCAGGTACTAACTAGGCCCGACACTGCTTAGCTTCCGAGATCAGACTAGATCGGGCGCAATCAGTGTGGTGTGGCCGTAGGCTCTGGGCCTTGTGAGTTTTGTACTTTTAAGCATCTAGTCAGCTAGACCTTGCAGTTTTGAAAGGCAATTGAGAAATGGCTCACTTCCTGAACTTGGAGCACAAAAAAGCCTATAACACCTGGTATTCCCAGGCGGTCTCCCATCCAAGTACTAACGAGGCCCGACACTGCTTAGCTTCCGAGATCAGACGCATTCAGTGTGGTGTGGCCGTAGGCTCTGGGCCTTGTGAGTTTTGTACTTTTAAGCATCTAGTCGGCTAGACCTTGCAGTTTTGAAAGGCAATTGAGAAATGGCTCACTTCCTGAACTTGGAGTACAAAAAAGCCTACAGCACCTGGTATTCCCAGGCGGTCTCCCATCCAGGTACTAACTAGGCCTGACACTGCTTAACTTCCGAGATCAGACGAGATCGGGTGCATTCAGTGTGGTGTGGCCGTAGGCTCTAGGAATGCTAAGAATATTACTCTTATGCATTTGCATTTAGTAAGCTAAGCCATGCAGCCACTTGCAACATGATACCACGCTCATCGCTCGATCAGGCTCGATCAGGCGAGATATATAAGACTGGTGGGCCCATTCAGGACTCCTATGTCTGGTAGGATAACTTTAATTCATCCATCCTGTGTCTGTTGCAGGGAGGTGGAGAGAACAATCAACACAATAATGGTTTTCTTTCATGCCTCTTGAAGGACTCAATATTCTCTGTACTGCATTACATGTGAAAGTCGATTTATTACCCATGAACACACTACCTGTATGCTAATTCTATGTAAAAAGGTAGCTCCAGCCCTCATGATGTTGTCCAACATTTCCGCTATAAAACGGGATACAATTATTTTGGAAACATACCAAATTTGAAAAATAATTGAGAAGTTGCGCAATTACTAATCATGGAGCACAAAAAAAGCCTACAGCACCTGGTATTCCCAGGCAGTCTCCCATCCAAGTACTAACTAGGCCCGACCCTGCTTAGCTTCTGAGATCGGGCGCATTCAGTGTGGTGTGGCCTTAGGCTCTGGTCCTAGTGAGTTTTGTACTTTTAAGCATCTAGTCGGCTAGACCTTGCAGTTTTGAAAGGCAATTGTGAAATGGCTCACTTCCTGAACTTGGAGCACAAAAAAGCCTACAGCACCTGGTATTCCCAGGCGGTCTCCCATCCAGGTACTAACTAGGCCCGACACTGCTTAGCTTCTGAGATCAGATGAGATCGGGCGCATTCAGTGTGGTGTGGCCGTAGGCTCTGGGCTTAGTGAGTTTTGTACTTTTAAGCATCTAGTCGGCTAGACCTTGCAGTTTTGAAAGGCAATTGTGAAATGGCTCACTTCCTGAACTTGGAGCACAAAAAAGCCTACAGCACCTGGTATTCCCAGGTGGTCTCCCATCCAGGTACTAACTAGGCCCGACACTGCTTAGCTTCCGAGATCAGACGCAATCAGTGTGGTGTGGCCGTAGGCTCTGGGCCTAGTGAGTTTTGTACTTTTAAGCATCTAGTCAGCTAGACCTTGCAGTTTTGAAAGGCAATTGAGAAATGGCTCACTTCCTGAACTTGGAGCACAAAAAAGCCTACAGCACCTGGTATTCCCAGGCAGTCTCCCAATCAGGTACTAACTAGGCCCGACCCTGCTTAGCTTCCGAGATCGGGCGCATTCAGTGTGGTGTGGCCGTAGGCTCTGGGCCTAGTGAGTTTGTACTTTTAAGCATCTAGTCGGCTAGACCTTGCAGTTTTGAAAGGCAATTGTGAAATGGCTCACTTCCTGAACTTGGAGCACAAAAAAGCCTACAGCACCTGGTATTCCCAGGTGGTCTCCCATCCAGGTACTAACTAGGCACGACACTGCTTAGCTTCCGAGATCAGACGAGATCGGGCGCATTCAGTGTGGTGTGGCCGTAGGCTCTGGGCCTAGTGAGTTTTGTACTTTTAAGCATCTAGTCGGCTAGACCTTGCAGTTTTGAAAGGCAATTGAGAAATGGCTCACTTCCTGAACTTGGAGTACAAAAAAGCCTACAGCACCTGGTATTCCCAGGCGGTCTCCCATCCAGGTACTAACTAGGCCCGACCCTGCTTAGCTTCTGAGATCAGACGAGATCAGGCGCATTCAGTGTGGTGTGGCCGTAGGCTCTGGGCCTAGTGAGTTTTGTACTTTTAAGCATCTAGTCGGCTAGACCTTGCAGTTTTAAAAGGCAATTGAGAAAGGGCTCACTTCCTGAACTTGGAGCACAAAAAAGCCTACAGCACCTGGTATTCCCAGGCGGTCTCCCATCCAGGTACTAACTAGGCCTGACACTGCTTAACTTCCAAGATCAGACGAGATCGGGTGCATTCAGTGTGGTGTGGCCATAGGCTCTAGGAATGCTAAGAATATTACTCTTATGCATTTGCATTTAGTAAGCTAAGCCATGCAGCCACTTGCAACATGATACCACGCTCATCGCTCGATCAGGCGAGATATATAAGACTGGTGGGCCCATTCAGGACTCCTATGTCTGGTAGGATAACTTTAATTCATCCATCCTGTGTCTGTTGCAGGGAGGTGGAGAGAACAATCAACACAATAATGGTTTTCTTTCATGCCTCTTGAAGGACTCAATATTCTCTGTACTGCATTACATGTGAAAGTCGATTTATTACCCATGAACACACTACCTGTATGCTAATTCTATGTAAAAAGGTAGCTCCAGCCCTCATGATGTTGTTCAACATTTCCGCTATAAAACGGGATACAATTATTTTGGAAACATACCAAATTTGAAAAATAATTGAGAAGTTGCGCAATTACTAATCATGGAGCACAAAAAAGCCTACAGCACCTGGTATTCCCAGGCAGTCTCCCATCCAGGTACTAACTAGGCCCGACCCTGCTTAGCTTCCGAGATCGGGCGCATTCAGTGTGGTGTGGCCGTAGGCTCTGGGCCTAGTGAGTTTTGTACTTTTAAGCATCTAGTCGGCTAGACCTTGCAGTTTTGAAAGGGAATTGTGAAATGGCTCACTTCCTGAACTTGGAGCACAAAAAAGCCTACAGCACCTGGTATTCCCAGGTGGTCTCCCATCCAGGTACTAACTAGGCCCGACACTGCTTAGCTTCCGAGATCAGACGAGATCGGGCGCAATCAGTGTGGTGTGGCCGTAGGCTCTGGGCCTAGTGAGTTTTGTACTTTTAAGCATCTAGTCAGCTAGACCTTGCAGTTTTGAAAGGCAATTGAGAAATGGCTCACTTCCTGAACTTGGAGCACAAAAAAGCCTACAGCACCTGGCATTCCCAGGCGGTCTCCCATCCAGGTACTAACGAGGCCTGACACTGCTTAGCTTCCGAGATCAGACGAGATCGGGCGCATTCAGTGTGGTGTGGCCGTAGGCTCTGGGCCTTGTGAGTTTTGTACTTTTAAGCATCTAGTCGGCTAGACCTTGCAGTTTTGAAAGGCAATTGAGAAATGGCTCACTTCCTGAACTTGGAGTACAAAAAAGCCTACAGCACCTGGTATTCCCAGGCGGTCTCCCATCCAGGTACTAACTAGGCCCGACACTGCTTAGCTTCTGAGATCAGACGAGATCAGGCGCATTCAGTGTGGTGTGGCCGTAGGCTCTGGGCCTAGTGAGTTTTGTACTTTTAAGCATCTAGTCGGCTAGACCTTGCAGTTTTGAAAGGCAATTGTGAAATGGCTCACTTCCTGAACTTGGAGCACAAAAAAGCCTACAGCACCTGGTATTCCCAGGTGGTCTCCCATCCAGGTACTAACTAGGCCTGACACTGCTTAGCTTCCGAGATCAGACGAGATCGGGCGCAATCAGTGTGGTGTGGCCGTAGGCTCTGGGCCTAGTGAGTTTTGTACTTTTAAGCATCTAGTCAGCTAGACCTTGCAGTTTTGAAAGGCAATTGAGAAATGGCTCACTTCCTGAACTTGGAGCACAAAAAAGCCTACAGCACCTGGTATTCCCAGGCGGTCTCCCATCCAGGTACTAACTAGGCCTGACACTGCTTAACTTCCTAGATCAGACGAGATCGGGTGCATTCAGTGTGGTGTGGCCATAGGCTCTAGGAATGCTAAGAATATTACTCTTATGCATTTGCATTTAGTAAGCTAAGCCATGCAGCCACTTGCAACATGATACCACGCTCATCGCTCGATCAGGCTCGATCAGGTGAGATATATAAGACTGGTGGGCCCATTCAGGACTCCTATGTCTGGTAGGATAACTTTAATTCATCCATCCTGTGTCTGTTGCAGGGAGGTGGAGAGAACAATCAACACAATAATGGTTTTCTTTCATGCCTCTTGAAGGACTCAATATTCTCTGTACTGCATTACATGTGAAAGTCGATTTATTACCCATGAACACACTACCTATATGCTAATTCTATGTAAAAAGGTAGCTCCAGCCCTCATGATGTTGTCCAACATTTCCGCTATAAAACGGGATACAATTATTTTGGAAACATACCAAATTTGAAAAATAATTGAGAAGTTGCGCAATTACTAATCATGGAGCACAAAAAAGCCTACAGCACCTGGTATTCCCAGGCAGTCTCCCATCTAGGTACTAACTAGGCCCGACCCTGCTTAGCTTCCGAGATCGGGCGCATTCAGTGTGGTGTGGCCGTAGGCTCTGGGCCTAGTGAGTTTTGTACTTTTAAGCATCTAGTCGGCTAGACCTTGCAGTTTTGAAAGGCAATTGTGAAATGGCTCACTTCCTGAACTTGGAGCACAAAAAAGCCTACAGCACCTGGTATTCCCAGGTGGTCTCCCATCCAGGTACTAACTAGGCCCGACACTGCTTAGCTTCCGAGATCAGACGAGATCGGGCGCAATCAGTGTGGTGTGGCCGTAGGCTCTGGGCCTAGTGAGTTTTGTACTTTTAAGCATCTAGTCAGCTAGACCTTGCAGTTTTGAAAGGCAATTGAGAAATGGCTCACTTCCTGAACTTGGAGCACAAAAAAGCCTACAGCACCTGGTATTCCCAGGCGATCTCCCATCCAGGTACTAACGAGGCACGACACTGCTTAGCTTCCGAGATCAGGCGCATTCAGTGTGGTGTGGCCGTAGGCTCTGGGCCTTGTGAGTTTTGTACTTTTAAGCATCTAGTCGGCTAGACCTTGCAGTTTTGAAAGGCAATTGAGAAATGGCTCACTTCCTGAACTTGGAGTACAAAAAAGCCTACAGCACCTGGTATTCCCAGGCGGTCTCCCATCCAGGTACTAACTAGGCCCGACACTGCTTAGCTTCTGAGATCAGACGAGATCAGGCGCATTCAGTGTGGTGTGGCCGTAGGCTCTGGGCCTAGTGAGTTTTGTACTTTTAAGCATCTAGTCGGCTAGACCTTGCAGTTTTAAAAGGCAATTGAGAAAGGGCTCACTTCCTGAACTTGGAGCACAAAAAAGCCTACAGCACCTGGTATTCCCAGGCGGTCTCCCATCCAGGTACTAACTAGGCCTGACACTGCTTAACTTCCGAGATCAGACGAGATTGGGTGCATTCAGTGTGGTGTGGCCGTAGGCTCTAGGAATGCTAAGAATATTACTCTTATGCATTTGCATTTAGTAAGCTAAGCCATGCAGCCACTTGCAACATGATACCACGCTCATCGCTCGATCAGGCTCGATCAGGCGAGATATATAAGACTGGTGGGCCCATTCAGGACTCCTATGTCTGGTAGGATAACTTTAATTCATCCATCCTGTGTCTGTTGCAGGGAGGTGGAGAGAACAATCAACACAATAATGGTTTTCTTTCATGCCTCTTGAAGGACTCAATATTCTCTGTACTGCATTACATGTGAAAGTCGATTTATTACCCATGAACACACTACCTGTATGCTAATTCTATGTAAAAAGGTAGCTCCAGCCCTCATGATGTTGTCCAACATTTCCGCTATAAAACGGGATACAATTATTTTGGAAACATACCAAATTTGAAAAATAATTGAGAAGTTGCGCAATTACTAATCATGGAGCACAAAAAAGCCTACAGCACCTGGTATTCCCAGGCAGTCTCCCATCCAGGTACTAACTAGGCCCGACCCTGCTTAGCTTCCGAGATCGGGCGCATTCAGTGTGGTGTGGCCGTAGGCTCTGGGCCTAGTGAGTTTTGTACTTTTAAGCATCTAGTCGGCTAGACCTTGCAGTTTTGAAAGGCAATTGTGAAATGGCTCACATCCTGAACTTGGAGCACAAAAAAGCCTACAGCACCTGGTATTCCCAGGTGGTTTCCCATCCAGGTACTAACTAGGCCCGACACTGCTTAGCTTCCGAGATCAGACTAGATCGGGCGCAATCAGTGTGGTGTGGCCGTAGGCTCTGGGCCTTGTGAGTTTTGTACTTTTAAGCATCTAGTCAGCTAGACCTTGCAGTTTTGAAAGGCAATTGAGAAATGGCTCACTTCCTGAACTTGGAGCACAAAAAAGCCTACAGCACCTGGTATTCCCAGGCGGTCTCCCATCCAAGTACTAACGAGGCCCGACACAGCTTAGCTTCCGAGATCAGACGAGATCGGACGCATTCAGTGTGGTGTGGCCGTAGGCTCTGGGCCTAGTGAGTTTGTACTTTTAAGCATCTAGTCGGCTAGACCTTGCAGTTTTGAAAGGCAATTGTGAAATGGCTCACTTCCTGAACTTGGAGCACAAAAAAGCCTACAGCACCTGGTATTCCCAGGTGGTCTCCCATCCAGGTACTAACTAGGCACGACACTGCTTAGCTTCCGAGATCAGACGAGATCGGGCGCATTCAGTGTGGTGTGGCCGTAGGCTCTGGGCCTAGTGAGTTTTGTACTTTTAAGCATCTAGTCGGCTAGACCTTGCAGTTTTGAAAGGCAATTGAGAAATGGCTCACTTCCTGAACTTGGAGAACAAAAAAGCCTACAGCACCTGGTATTCCCAGGCGGTCTCCCATCCAGGTACTAACTAGGCCCAACCCTGCTTAGCTTCTGAAATCAGACAAGATCAGGCGCATTCAGTGTGGTGTGGCCGTAGGCTCTGGGCCTAGTGAGTTTTGTACTTTTAAGCATCTAGTCGGCTAGACCTTGCAGTTTTAAAAGGCAATTGAGAAAGGGCTCACTTCCTGAACTTGGAGCACAAAAAAGCCTACAGCACCTGGTGTTCCCAGGCGGTCTCCCATCCAGGTACTAACTAGGCCTGACACTGCTTAACTTCCAAGATCAGACGAGATCGGGTGCATTCAGTGTGGTGTGGCCGTAGGCTCTAGGAATGCTCAGAATATTACTCTTATGCATTTGCATTTAGTAAGCTAAGCCATGCAGCCACTTGCAACATGATACCACGCTCATCGCTCGATCAGGCGAGATATATAAGACTGGTGGGCCCATTCAGGACTCCTATGTCTGGTAGGATAACTTTAATTCATCCATCCTGTGTCTGTTGCAGGGAGGTGGAGAGAACAATCAACACAATAATGGTTTTCTTTCATGCCTCTTGAAGGACTCAATATTCTCTGTACTGCATTACATGTGAAAGTCGATTTATTACCCATGAACACACTACCTGTATGCTAATTCTATGTAAAAAGGTAGCTCCAGCCCTCATGATGTTGTCCAACATTTCCGCTATAAAACGGGATACAATTATTTTGGAAACATACCAAATTTGAAAAATAATTGAGAAGTTGCGCAATTACTAATCATGGAGTACAAAAAAGCCTACAGCACCTGGTATTCCCAGGCGGTCTCCCATCCAGGTACTAACTAGGCCCAACACTGCTTAGCTTCTGAGATCAGACGAGATCAGGCGCATTCAGTGTGGTGTGGCCGTAGGCTCTGGGCCTAGTGAGTTTTGTACTTTTAAGCATCTAGTCGGCTAGACCTTGCAGTTTTGAAAGGCAATTGAGAAAGGGCTCACTTCCTGAACTTGGAGCACAAAAAAGCCTACAGCACCTGGTATTCCCAGGCAGTCTCCCATCCAGGTACTAACTAGGCCTAACACTGCTTAACTTCCGAGATCAGACGAGATCGGGTGCATTCAGTGTGGTGTGGCCGTAGGCTCTAGGAATGCTAAGAATATTACTCTTATGCATTTGCATTTAGTAAGCTAAGCCATGCAGCCACTTGCAACATGATACCACGCTCATCGCTCGATCAGGCTCGATCAGGCGAGATATATAAGACTGGTGGGCCCATTCAGGACTCCTATGTCTGGTAGGATAACTTTAATTCATCCATCCTGTGTCTGTTGCAGGGAGGTGGAGAGAACAATCAACACAATAATGGTTTTCTTTCATGCCTCTTGAAGGACTCAATATTCTCTGTACTGCATTACATGTGAAAGTCGATTTATTACCCATGAACACACTACCTGTATGCTAATTCTATGTAAAAAGGTAGCTCCAGCCCTCATGATGTTGTCCAACATTTCCGCTATAAAACGGGATACAATTATTTTGGAAACATACCAAATTTGAAAAATAATTGAGAAGTTGCGCAATTACTAATCATGGAGCACAAAAAAGCCTACAGCACCTGGTATTCCCAGGCAGTCTCCCATCCAGGTACTAACTAGGCCCGACCCTGCTTAGCTTCCGAGATCGGGCGCATTCAGTGTGGTGTGGCCGTAGGCTCTGGGCCTAGTGAGTTTTGTACTTTTAAGCATCTAGTCGGCTAGACCTTGCAGTTTTGAAAGGCAATTGTGAAATGGCTCACTTCCTGAACTTGGAGCACAAAAAAGCCTACAGCACCTGGTATTCCCAGGTGGTCTCCCATCCAGGTACTAACTAGGCCCGACACTGCTTAGCTTCCGAGATCAGACGAGATCGGGCGCAATCAGTGTGGTGTGGCCGTAGGCTCTGGGCCTAGTGAGTTTTGTACTTTTAAGCATCTAGTCAGCTAGACCTTGCAGTTTTGAAAGGCAATTGAGAAATGGCTCACTTCCTGAACTTGGAGCACAAAAAAGCCTACAGCACCTGGTATTCCCAGGCGGTCTCCCATCCAGGTACTAACGAGGCCCGACACTGCTTAGCTTCCGAGATCAGACGAGATCGGGCGCATTCAGTGTGGTGTGGCCATAGGCTCTGGGCCTTGTGAGTTTTGTACTTTTAAGCATCTAGTCGGCTAGACCTTGCAGTTTTGAAAGGCAATTGAGAAATGGCTCACTTCCTGAACTTGGAGTACAAAAAAGCCTACAGCACCTGGTATTCCCAGGCGGTCTCCCATCCAGGTACTAACTAGGCCCGACACTGCTTAGCTTCTGAGATCAGACGAGATCAGGCGCATTCAGTGTGGTGTGGCCGTAGGCTCTGGGCCTAGTGAGTTTTGTACTTTTAAGCATCTAGTCGGCTAGACCTTGCAGTTTTAAAAGGCAATTGAGAAAGGGCTCACTTCCTGAACTTGGAGCACAAAAAAGCCTACAGCACCTGGTATTCCCAGGCGGTCTCCCATCCAGGTACTAACTAGGCCTGACACTGCTTAACTTCCGAGATCAGACGAGATCGGGTGCATTCAGTGTGGTGTGGCCGTAGGCTCTAGGAATGCTAAGAATATTACTCTTATGCATTTGCATTTAGTAAGCTAAGCCATGCAGCCACTTGCAACATGATACCACGCTCATCGCTCGATCAGGCGAGATATATAAGACTGGTGGGCCCATTCAGGACTCCTATGTCTGGTAGGATAACTTTAATTCATCCATCCTGTGTCTGTTGCAGGGAGGTGGAGAGAACAATCAACACAATAATGGTTTTCTTTCATGCCTCTTGAAGGACTCAATATTCTCTGTACTGCATTACATGTGAAAGTCGATTTATTACCCATGAACACACTACCTGTATGCTAATTCTATGTAAAAAGGTAGCTCCAGCCCTCATGATGTTGTCCAACATTTCCGCTATAAAACGGGATACAATTATTTTGGAAACATACCAAATTTGAAAAATAATTGAGAAGTTGCGCAATTACTAATCATGGAGCACAAAAAAGCCTACAGCACCTGGTATTCCCAGGCAGTCTCCCATCTAGGTACTAACTAGGCCCGACCCTGCTTAGCTTCCGAGATCGGGCGCATTCAGTGTGGTGTGGCCGTAGGCTCTGGGCCTAGTGAGTTTTGTACTTTTAAGCATCTAGTCGGCTAGACCTTGCAGTTTTGAAAGGAAATTGTGAAATGGCTCACTTCCTGAACTTGGAGCACAAAAAAGCCTACAGCACCTGGTATTCCCAGGTGGTCTCCCATCCAGGTACTAACTAGGCCCGACACTGCTTAGCTTCCGAGATCAGACAAGATCGGGCGCAATCAGTGTGGTGTGGCCGTAGGCTCTGGGCCTAGTGAGTTTTGTACTTTTAAGCATCTAGTCAGCTAGACCTTGCAGTTTTGAAAGGCAATTGAGAAATGGCTCACTTCCTGAACTTGGAGCACAAAAAAGCCTACAGCACCTGGTATTCCCAGGCGGTCTCCCATCCAGGTACTAACGAGGCCCGACACTGCTTAGCTTCCGAGATCAGACGAGATCAGGCGCATTCAGTGTGGTGTGGCCGTAGGCTCTGGGCCTTGTGAGTTTTGTACTTTTAAGCATCTAGTCGGCTAGACCTTGCAGTTTTGAAAGGCAATTGAGAAATGGCTCACTTCCTGAACTTGGAGTACAAAAAAGCCTACAGCACCTGGTATTCCCAGGCGGTCTCCCATCCAGGTACTAACTAGGCCTGACACTGCTTAGCTTCTGAGATCAGACGAGATCAGGCGCATTCAGTGTGGTGTGGCCGTAGGCTCTGGGCCTAGTGAGTTTTGTACTTTTAAGCATCTAGTCGGCTAGACCTTGCAGTTTTAAAAGGCAATTGAGAAAGGGCTCACTTCCTGAACTTGGAGCACAAAAAAGCCTACAGCACCTGGTATTCCCAGGCGGTCTCCCATCCAGGTACTAACTAGGCCTGACACTGCTTAATTTCCGAGATCAGACGAGATTGGGTGCATTCAGTGTGGTGTGGCCGTAGGCTCTAGGAATGCTAAGAATATTACTCTTATGCATTTGCATTTAGTAAGCTAAGCCATGCAGCCACTTGCAACATGATACCACGCTCATCGCTCGATCAGGCTCGATCAGGCGAGATATATAAGACTGGTGGGCCCATTCAGGACTCCTATGTCTGGTAGGATAACTTTAATTCATCCATCCTGTGTCTGTTGCAGGGAGGTGGAGAGAACAATCAACACAATAATGGTTTTCTTTCATGCCTCTTGAAGGACTCAATATTCTCTGTACTGCATTACATGTGAAAGTCGATTTATTACCCATGAACACACTACCTGTATGCTAATTCTATGTAAAAAGGTAGCTCCAGCCCTCATGATGTTGTCCAACATTTCCGCTATAAAACGGGATACAATTATTTTGGAAACATACCAAATTTGAAAAATAATTGAGAAGTTGCGCAATTACTAATCATGGAGCACAAAAAAGCCTACAGCACCTGGTATTCCCAGGCAGTCTCCCATCCAGGTACTAACTAGGCCCGACCCTGCTTAGCTTCCGAGATCGGGCGCATTCAGTGTGGTGTGGCCGTAGGCTCTGGGCCTAGTGAGTTTTGTACTTTTAAGCATCTAGTCGGCTAGACCTTGCAGTTTTGAAAGGCAATTGTGAAATGGCTCACATCCTGAACTTGGAGCACAAAAAAGCCTACAGCACCTGGTATTCCCAGGTGGTTTCCCATCCAGGTACTAACTAGGCCCGACACTGCTTAGCTTCCGAGATCAGACTAGATCGGGCGCAATCAGTGTGGTGTGGCCGTAGGCTCTGGGCCTTGTGAGTTTTGTACTTTTAAGCATCTAGTCAGCTAGACCTTGCAGTTTTGAAAGGCAATTGAGAAATGGCTCACTTCCTGAACTTGGAGCACAAAAAAGCCTACAGCACCTGGTATTCCCAGGCGGTCTCCCATCCAAGTACTAACGAGGCCCGACACTGCTTAGCTTCCGAGATCAGACGAGATCGGACGCATTCAGTGTGGTGTGGCCGTAGGCTCTGGGCCTAGTGAGTTTGTACTTTTAAGCATCTAGTCGGCTAGACCTTGCAGTTTTGAAAGGCAATTGTGAAATGGCTCACTTCCTGAACTTGGAGCACAAAAAAGCCTACAGCACCTGGTATTCCCAGGTGGTCTCCCATCCAGGTACTAACTAGGCACGACACTGCTTAGCTTCCGAGATCAGACGAGATCGGGCGCATTCAGTGTGGTGTGGCCGTAGGCTCTGGGCCTAGTGAGTTTTGTACTTTTAAGCATCTAGTCGGCTAGACCTTGCAGTTTTGAAAGGCAATTGAGAAATGGCTCACTTCCTGAACTTGGAGAACAAAAAAGCCTACAGCACCTGGTATTCCCAGGCGGTCTCCCATCCAGGTACTAACTAGGCCCAACCCTGCTTAGCTTCTGAGATCAGACGAGATCAGGCGCATTCAGTGTGGTGTGGCCGTAGGCTCTGGGCCTAGTGAGTTTTGTACTTTTAAGCATCTAGTCGGCTAGACCTTGCAGTTTTAAAAGGCAATTGAGAAAGGGCTCACTTCCTGAACTTGGAGCACAAAAAAGCCTACAGCACCTGGTATTCCCAGGCGGTCTCCCATCCAGGTACTAACTAGGCCTGACACTGCTTAACTTCCAAGATCAGACGAGATCGGGTGCATTCAGTGTGGTGTGGCCGTAGGCTCTAGGAATGCTAAGAATATTACTCTTATGCATTTGCATTTAGTAAGCTAAGCCATGCAGCCACTTGCAACATGATACCACGCTCATCGCTCGATCAGGCTCGATCAGGCGAGATATATAAGACTGGTGGGCCCATTCAGGACTCCTATGTCTGGTAGGATAACTTTAATTCATCCATCCTGTGTCTGTTGCAGGGAGGTGGAGAGAACAATCAACACAATAATGGTTTTCTTTCATGCCTCTTGAAGGACTCAATATTCTCTGTACTGCATTACATGTGAAAGTCGATTTATTACCCATGAACACACTACCTGTATGCTAATTCTATGTAAAAAGGTAGCTCCAGCCCTCATGATGTTGTCCAACATTTCCGCTATAAAACGGGATACAATTATTTTGGAAACATACCAAATTTGAAAAATAATTGAGAAGTTGCGCAATTACTAATCATGGAGCACAAAAAAGCCTACAGCACCTGGTATTCCCAGGCAGTCTCCCATCCAGGTACTAACTAGGCCCGACCCTGCTTAGCTTCCGAGATCGGGCGCATTCAGTGTGGTGTGGCCGTAGGCTCTGGGCCTAGTGAGTTTTGTACTTTTAAGCATCTAGTCGGCTAGACCTTGCAGTTTTGAAAGGCAATTGTGAAATGGCTCACATCCTGAACTTGGAGCACAAAAAAGCCTACAGCACCTGGTATTCCCAGGTGGTTTCCCATCCAGGTACTAACTAGGCCCGACACTGCTTAGCTTCCGAGATCAGACTAGATCGGGCGCAATCAGTGTGGTGTGGCCGTAGGCTCTGGGCCTTGTGAGTTTTGTACTTTTAAGCATCTAGTCAGCTAGACCTTGCAGTTTTGAAAGGCAATTGAGAAATGGCTCACTTCCTGAACTTGGAGCACAAAAAAGCCTACAGCACCTGGTATTCCCAGGCGGTCTCCCATCCAAGTACTAACGAGGCCCGACACTGCTTAGCTTCCGAGATCAGACGAGATCGGACGCATTCAGTGTGGTGTGGCCGTAGGCTCTGGGCCTTGTGAGTTTTGTACTTTTAAGCATCTAGTCGGCTAGACCTTGCAGTTTTGAAAGGCAATTGAGAAATGGCTCACTTCCTGAACTTGGAGTACAAAAAAGCCTACAGCACCTGGTATTCCCAGGCAGTCTCCCATCCAGGTACTAACTAGGCCTGACACTGCTTAACTTCCGAGATCAGACGAGATCGGGTGCATTCAGTGTGGTGTGGCCGTAGGCTCTAGGAATGCTAAGAATATTACTCTTATGCATTTGCATTTAGTAAGCTAAGCCATGCAGCCACTTGCAACATGATACCACGCTCATCGCTCGATCAGGCTCGATCAGGCGAGATATATAAGACTGGTGGGCCCATTCAGGACTCCTATGTCTGGTAGGATAACTTTAATTCATCCATCCTGTGTCTGTTGCAGGGAGGTGGAGAGAACAATCAACACAATAATGGTTTTCTTTCATGCCTCTTGAAGGACTCAATATTCTCTGTACTGCATTACATGTGAAAGTCGATTTATTACCCATGAACACACTACCTGTATGCTAATTCTATGTAAAAAGGTAGCTCCAGCCCTCATGATGTTGTCCAACATTTCCGCTATAAAACGGGATACAATTATTTTGGAAACATACCAAATTTGAAAAATAATTGAGAAGTTGCGCAATTACTAATCATGGAGCACAAAAAAAGCCTACAGCACCTGGTATTCCCAGGCAGTCTCCCATCCAAGTACTAACTAGGCCCGACCCTGCTTAGCTTCTGAGATCGGGCGCATTCAGTGTGGTGTGGCCTTAGGCTCTGGGCCTAGTGAGTTTTGTACTTTTAAGCATCTAGTCGGCTAGACCTTGCAGTTTTGAAAGGCAATTGTGAAATGGCTCACTTCCTGAACTTGGAGCACAAAAAAGCCTACAGCACCTGGTATTCCCAGGCGGTCTCCCATCCAGGTACTAACTAGGCCCGACACTGCTTAGCTTCTGAGATCAGATGAGATCGGGCGCATTCAGTGTGGTGTGGCCGTAGGCTCTGGGCTTAGTGAGTTTTGTACTTTTAAGCATCTAGTCGGCTAGACCTTGCAGTTTTGAAAGGCAATTGTGAAATGGCTCACTTCCTGAACTTGGAGCACAAAAAAGCCTACAGCACCTGGTATTCCCAGGTGGTCTCCCATCCAGGTACTAACTAGGCCCGACACTGCTTAGCTTCCGAGATCAGACGCAATCAGTGTGGTGTGGCCGTAGGCTCTGGGCCTAGTGAGTTTTGTACTTTTAAGCATCTAGTCAGCTAGACCTTGCAGTTTTGAAAGGCAATTGAGAAATGGCTCACTTCCTGAACTTGGAGCACAAAAAAGCCTACAGCACCTGGTATTCCCAGGCAGTCTCCCAATCAGGTACTAACTAGGCCCGACCCTGCTTAGCTTCCGAGATCGGGCGCATTCAGTGTGGTGTGGCCGTAGGCTCTGGGCCTAGTGAGTTTGTACTTTTAAGCATCTAGTCGGCTAGACCTTGCAGTTTTGAAAGGCAATTGTGAAATGGCTCACTTCCTGAACTTGGAGCACAAAAAAGCCTACAGCACCTGGTATTCCCAGGTGGTCTCCCATCCAGGTACTAACTAGGCACGACACTGCTTAGCTTCCGAGATCAGACGAGATCGGGCGCATTCAGTGTGGTGTGGCCGTAGGCTCTGGGCCTAGTGAGTTTTGTACTTTTAAGCATCTAGTCGGCTAGACCTTGCAGTTTTGAAAGGCAATTGAGAAATGGCTCACTTCCTGAACTTGGAGTACAAAAAAGCCTACAGCACCTGGTATTCCCAGGCGGTCTCCCATCCAGGTACTAACTAGGCCCGACCCTGCTTAGCTTCTGAGATCAGACGAGATCAGGCGCATTCAGTGTGGTGTGGCCGTAGGCTCTGGGCCTAGTGAGTTTTGTACTTTTAAGCATCTAGTCGGCTAGACCTTGCAGTTTTAAAAGGCAATTGAGAAAGGGCTCACTTCCTGAACTTGGAGCACAAAAAAGCCTACAGCACCTGGTATTCCCAGGCGGTCTCCCATCCAGGTACTAACTAGGCCTGACACTGCTTAACTTCCAAGATCAGACGAGATCGGGTGCATTCAGTGTGGTGTGGCCGTAGGCTCTAGGAATGCTAAGAATATTACTCTTATGCATTTGCATTTAGTAAGCTAAGCCATGCAGCCACTTGCAACATGATACCACGCTCATCGCTCGATCAGGCGAGATATATAAGACTGGTGGGCCCATTCAGGACTCCTATGTCTGGTAGGATAACTTTAATTCATCCATCCTGTGTCTGTTGCAGGGAGGTGGAGAGAACAATCAACACAATAATGGTTTTCTTTCATGCCTCTTGAAGGACTCAATATTCTCTGTACTGCATTACATGTGAAAGTCGATTTATTACCCATGAACACACTACCTGTATGCTAATTCTATGTAAAAAGGTAGCTCCAGCCCTCATGATGTTGTCCAACATTTCCGCTATAAAACGGGATACAATTATTTTGGAAACATACCAAATTTGAAAAATAATTGAGAAGTTGCGCAATTACTAATCATGGAGCACAAAAAAGCCTACAGCACCTGGTATTCCCAGGCAGTCTCCCATCCAGGTACTAACTAGGCCCGACCCTGCTTAGCTTCCGAGATCGGGCGCATTCAGTGTGGTGTGGCCGTAGGCTCTGGGCCTAGTGAGTTTTGTACTTTTAAGCATCTAGTCGGCTAGACCTTGCAGTTTTGAAAGGCAATTGTGAAATGGCTCACTTCCTGAACTTGGAGCACAAAAAAGCCTACAGCACCTGGTATTCCCAGGTGGTCTCCCATCCAGGTACTAACTAGGCCCGACACTGCTTAGCTTCCGAGATCAGACGAGATCGGGCGCAATCAGTGTGGTGTGGCCGTAGGCTCTGGGCCTAGTGAGTTTTGTACTTTTAAGCATCTAGTCAGCTAGACCTTGCAGTTTTGAAAGGCAATTGAGAAATGGCTCACTTCCTGAACTTGGAGCACAAAAAAGCCTACAGCACCTGGTATTCCCAGGCGGTCTCCCATCCAGGTACTAACGAGGCCTGACACTGCTTAGCTTCCGAGATCAGACGAGATCGGGCGCATTCAGTGTGGTGTGGCCGTAGGCTCTGGGCCTTGTGAGTTTTGTACTTTTAAGCATCTAGTCGGCTAGACCTTGCAGTTTTGAAAGGCAATTGAGAAATGGCTCACTTCCTGAACTTGGAGTACAAAAAAGCCTACAGCACCTGGTATTCCCAGGCGGTCTCCCATCCAGGTACTAACTAGGCCCGACACTGCTTAGCTTCTGAGATCAGACGAGATCAGGCGCATTCAGTGTGGTGTGGCCGTAGGCTCTGGGCCTAGTGAGTTTTGTACTTTTAAGCATCTAGTCGGCTAGACCTTGCAGTTTTGAAAGGCAATTGTGAAATGGCTCACTTCCTGAACTTGGAGCACAAAAAAGCCTACAGCACCTGGTATTCCCAGGTGGTCTCCCATCCAGGTACTAACTAGGCCTGACACTGCTTAGCTTCCGAGATCAGACGAGATCGGGCGCAATCAGTGTGGTGTGGCCGTAGGCTCTGGGCCTAGTGAGTTTTGTACTTTTAAGCATCTAGTCAGCTAGACCTTGCAGTTTTGAAAGGCAATTGAGAAATGGCTCACTTCCTGAACTTGGAGCACAAAAAAGCCTACAGCACCTGGTATTCCCAGGCGGTCTCCCATCCAGGTACTAACTAGGCCTGACACTGCTTAACTTCCTAGATCAGACGAGATCGGGTGCATTCAGTGTGGTGTGGCCATAGGCTCTAGGAATGCTAAGAATATTACTCTTATGCATTTGCATTTAGTAAGCTAAGCCATGCAGCCACTTGCAACATGATACCACGCTCATCGCTCGATCAGGCTCGATCAGGTGAGATATATAAGACTGGTGGGCCCATTCAGGACTCCTATGTCTGGTAGGATAACTTTAATTCATCCATCCTGTGTCTGTTGCAGGGAGGTGGAGAGAACAATCAACACAATAATGGTTTTCTTTCATGCCTCTTGAAGGACTCAATATTCTCTGTACTGCATTACATGTGAAAGTCGATTTATTACCCATGAACACACTACCTGTATGCTAATTCTATGTAAAAAGGTAGCTCCAGCCCTCATGATGTTGTCCAACATTTCCGCTATAAAACGGGATACAATTATTTTGGAAACATACCAAATTTGAAAAATAATTGAGAAGTTGCGCAATTACTAATCATGGAGCACAAAAAAGCCTACAGCACCTGGTATTCCCAGGCAGTCTCCCATCTAGGTACTAACTAGGCCCGACCCTGCTTAGCTTCCGAGATCGGGCGCATTCAGTGTGGTGTGGCCGTAGGCTCTGGGCCTAGTGAGTTTTGTACTTTTAAGCATCTAGTCGGCTAGACCTTGCAGTTTTGAAAGGCAATTGTGAAATGGCTCACTTCCTGAACTTGGAGCACAAAAAAGCCTACAGCACCTGGTATTCCCAGGTGGTCTCCCATCCAGGTACTAACTAGGCCCGACACTGCTTAGCTTCCGAGATCAGACGAGATCGGGCGCAATCAGTGTGGTGTGGCCGTAGGCTCTGGGCCTAGTGAGTTTTGTACTTTTAAGCATCTAGTCAGCTAGACCTTGCAGTTTTGAAAGGCAATTGAGAAATGGCTCACTTCCTGAACTTGGAGCACAAAAAAGCCTACAGCACCTGGTATTCCCAGGCGATCTCCCATCCAGGTACTAACGAGGCCCGACACTGCTTAGCTTCCGAGATCAGACGAGATCAGGCGCATTCAGTGTGGTGTGGCCGTAGGCTCTGGGCCTTGTGAGTTTTGTACTTTTAAGCATCTAGTCGGCTAGACCTTGCAGTTTTGAAAGGCAATTGAGAAATGGCTCACTTCCTGAACTTGGAGTACAAAAAAGCCTACAGCACTTGGTATTCCCAGGCGGTCTCCCATCCAGGTACTAACTAGGCCCGACACTGCTTAGCTTCTGAGATCAGACGAGATCAGGCGCATTCAGTGTGGTGTGGCCGTAGGCTCTGGGCCTAGTGAGTTTTGTACTTTTAAGCATCTATTCGGCTAGACCTTGCAGTTTTAAAAGGCAATTGAGAAAGGGCTCACTTCCTGAACTTGGAGCACAAAAAAGCCTACAGCACCTGGTATTCCCAGGCGGTCTCCCATCCAGGTACTAACTAGGCCTGACACTGCTTAACTTCCGAGATCAGACGAGATTGGGTGCATTCAGTGTGGTGTGGCCGTAGGCTCTAGGAATGCTAAGAATATTACTCTTATGCATTTGCATTTAGTAAGCTAAGCCATGCAGCCACTTGCAACATGATACCACGCTCATCGCTCGATCAGGCTCGATCAGGCGAGATATATAAGACTGGTGGGCCCATTCAGGACTCCTATGTCTGGTAGGATAACTTTAATTCATCCATCCTGTGTCTGTTGCAGGGAGGTGGAGAGAACAATCAACACAATAATGGTTTTCTTTCATGCCTCTTGAAGGACTCAATATTCTCTGTACTGCATTACATGTGAAAGTCGATTTATTACCCATGAACACACTACCTGTATGCTAATTCTATGTAAAAAGGTAGCTCCAGCCCTCATGATGTTGTCCAACATTTCCGCTATAAAACGGGATACAATTATTTTGGAAACATACCAAATTTGAAAAATAATTGAGAAGTTGCGCAATTACTAATCATGGAGCACAAAAAAGCCTACAGCACCTGGTATTCCCAGGCAGTCTCCCATCCAGGTACTAACTAGGCCCGACCCTGCTTAGCTTCCGAGATCGGGCGCATTCAGTGTGGTGTGGCCGTAGGCTCTGGGCCTAGTGAGTTTTGTACTTTTAAGCATCTAGTCGGCTAGACCTTGCAGTTTTGAAAGGCAATTGTGAAATGGCTCACATCCTGAACTTGGAGCACAAAAAAGCCTACAGCACCTGGTATTCCCAGGTGGTTTCCCATCCAGGTACTAACTAGGCCCGACACTGCTTAGCTTCCGAGATCAGACTAGATCGGGCGCAATCAGTGTGGTGTGGCCGTAGGCTCTGGGCCTTGTGAGTTTTGTACTTTTAAGCATCTAGTCAGCTAGACCTTGCAGTTTTGAAAGGCAATTGAGAAATGGCTCACTTCCTGAACTTGGAGCACAAAAAAGCCTACAGCACCTGGTATTCCCAGGCGGTCTCCCATCCAAGTACTAACGAGGCCCGACACTGCTTAGCTTCCGAGATCAGACGAGATCGGACGCATTCAGTGTGGTGTGGCCGTAGGCTCTGGGCCTAGTGAGTTTGTACTTTTAAGCATCTAGTCGGCTAGACCTTGCAGTTTTGAAAGGCAATTGTGAAATGGCTCACTTCCTGAACTTGGAGCACAAAAAAGCCTACAGCACCTGGTATTCCCAGGTGGTCTCCCATCCAGGTACTAACTAGGCACGACACTGCTTAGCTTCCGAGATCAGACGAGATCGGGCGCATTCAGTGTGGTGTGGCCGTAGGCTCTGGGCCTAGTGAGTTTTGTACTTTTAAGCATCTAGTCGGCTAGACCTTGCAGTTTTGAAAGGCAATTGAGAAATGGCTCACTTCCTGAACTTGGAGAACAAAAAAGCCTACAGCACTTGGTATTCCCAGGCGGTCTCCCATCCAGGTACTAACTAGGCCCAACCCTGCTTAGCTTCTGAAATCAGACGAGATCAGGCGCATTCAGTGTGGTGTGGCCGTAGGCTCTGGGCCTAGTGAGTTTTGTACTTTTAAGCATCTAGTCGGCTAGACCTTGCAGTTTTAAAAGGCAATTGAGAAAGGGCTCACTTCCTGAACTTGGAGCACAAAAAAGCCTACAGCACCTGGTGTTCCCAGGCGGTCTCCCATCCAGGTACTAACTAGGCCTGACACTGCTTAACTTCCAAGATCAGACGAGATCGGGTGCATTCAGTGTGGTGTGGCCGTAGGCTCTAGGAATGCTAAGAATATTACTCTTATGCATTTGCATTTAGTAAGCTAAGCCATGCAGCCACTTGCAACATGATACCACGCTCATCGCTCGATCAGGCGAGATATATAAGACTGGTGGGCCCATTCAGGACTCCTATGTCTGGTAGGATAACTTTAATTCATCCATCCTGTGTCTGTTGCAGGGAGGTGGAGAGAACAATCAACACAATAATGGTTTTCTTTCATGCCTCTTGAAGGACTCAATATTCTCTGTACTGCATTACATGTGAAAGTCGATTTATTACCCATGAACACACTACCTGTATGCTAATTCTATGTAAAAAGGTAGCTCCAGCCCTCATGATGTTGTCCAACATTTCCGCTATAAAACGGGATACAATTATTTTGGAAACATACCAAATTTGAAAAATAATTGAGAAGTTGCGCAATTACTAATCATGGAGTACAAAAAAGCCTACAGCACCTGGTATTCCCAGGCGGTCTCCCATCCAGGTACTAACTAGGCCCGACACTGCTTAGCTTCTGAGATCAGACGAGATCAGGCGCATTCAGTGTGGTGTGGCCGTAGGCTCTGGGCCTAGTGAGTTTTGTACTTTTAAGCATCTAGTCGGCTAGACCTTGCAGTTTTGAAAGGCAATTGAGAAAGGGCTCACTTCCTGAACTTGGAGCACAAAAAAGCCTACAGCACCTGGTATTCCCAGGCAGTCTCCCATCCAGGTACTAACTAGGCCTAACACTGCTTAACTTCCGAGATCAGACGAGATCGGGTGCATTCAGTGTGGTGTGGCCGTAGGCTCTAGGAATGCTAAGAATATTACTCTTATGCATTTGCATTTAGTAAGCTAAGCCATGCAGCCACTTGCAACATGATACCACGCTCATCGCTCGATCAGGCTCGATCAGGCGAGATATATAAGACTGGTGGGCCCATTCAGGACTCCTATGTCTGGTAGGATAACTTTAATTCATCCATCCTGTGTCTGTTGCAGGGAGGTGGAGAGAACAATCAACACAATAATGGTTTTCTTTCATGCCTCTTGAAGGACTCAATATTCTCTGTACTGCATTACATGTGAAAGTCGATTTATTACCCATGAACACACTACCTGTATGCTAATTCTATGTAAAAAGGTAGCTCCAGCCCTCATGATGTTGTCCAACATTTCCGCTATAAAACGGGATACAATTATTTTGGAAACATACCAAATTTGAAAAATAATTGAGAAGTTGCGCAATTACTAATCATGGAGCACAAAAAAGCCTACAGCACCTGGTATTCCCAGGCAGTCTCCCATCCAGGTACTAACTAGGCCCGACCCTGCTTAGCTTCCGAGATCGGGCGCATTCAGTGTGGTGTGGCCATAGGATCTGGGCCTAGTGAGTTTTGTACTTTTAAGCATCTAGTCGGCTAGACCTTGCAGTTTTGAAAGGCAATTGTGAAATGGCTCACTTCCTGAACTTGGAGCACAAAAAAGCCTACAGCACCTGGTATTCCCAGGTGGTCTCCCATCCAGGTACTAACTAGGCCCGACACTGCTTAGCTTCCGAGATCAGACGAGATCGGGCGCAATCAGTGTGGTGTGGCCGTAGGCTCTGGGCCTAGTGAGTTTTGTACTTTTAAGCATCTAGTCAGCTAGACCTTGCAGTTTTGAAAGGCAATTGAGAAATGGCTCACTTCCTGAACTTGGAGCACAAAAAAGCCTACAGCACCTGGTATTCCCAGGCGGTCTCCCATCCAGGTACTAACGAGGCCCGACACTGCTTAGCTTCCGAGATCAGACGCATTCAGTGTGGTGTGGCCATAGGCTCTGGGCCTTGTGAGTTTTGTACTTTTAAGCATCTAGTCGGCTAGACCTTGCAGTTTTGAAAGGCAATTGAGAAATGGCTCACTTCCTGAACTTGGAGTACAAAAAAGCCTACAGCACCTGGTATTCCCAGGCGGTCTCCCATCCAGGTACTAACTAGGCCCGACACTGCTTAGCTTCTGAGATCAGACGAGATCAGGCGCATTCAGTGTGGTGTGGCCGTAGGCTCTGGGCCTAGTGAGTTTTGTACTTTTAAGCATCTAGTCGGCTAGACCTTGCAGTTTTAAAAGGCAATTGAGAAAGGGCTCACTTCCTGAACTTGGAGCACAAAAAAGCCTACAGCACCTGGTATTCCCAGGCGGTCTCCCATCCAGGTACTAACTAGGCCTGACACTGCTTCACTTCCGAGATCAGACGAGATCGGGTGCATTCAGTGTGGTGTGGCCGTAGGCTCTAGGAATGCTAAGAATATTACTCTTATGCATTTGCATTTAGTAAGCTAAGCCATGCAGCCACTTGCAACATGATACCACGCTCATCGCTCGATCAGGCGAGATATATAAGACTGGTGGGCCCATTCAGGACTCCTATGTCTGGTAGGATAACTTTAATTCATCCATCCTGTGTCTGTTGCAGGGAGGTGGAGAGAACAATCAACACAATAATGGTTTTCTTTCATGCCTCTTGAAGGACTCAATATTCTCTGTACTGCATTACATGTGAAAGTCGATTTATTACCCATGAACACACTACCTGTATGCTAATTCTATGTAAAAAGGTAGCTCCAGCCCTCATGATGTTGTCCAACATTTCCGCTATAAAACGGGATACAATTATTTTGGAAACATACCAAATTTGAAAAATAATTGAGAAGTTGCGCAATTACTAATCATGGAGCACAAAAAAGCCTACAGCACCTGGTATTCCCAGGCAGTCTCCCATCTAGGTACTAACTAGGCCCGACCCTGCTTAGCTTCCGAGATCGGGCGCATTCAGTGTGGTGTGGCCGTAGGCTCTGGGCCTAGTGAGTTTTGTACTTTTAAGCATCTAGTCGGCTAGACCTTGCAGTTTTGAAAGGAAATTGTGAAATGGCTCACTTCCTGAACTTGGAGCACAAAAAAGCCTACAGCACCTGGTATTCCCAGGTGGTCTCCCATCCAGGTACTAACTAGGCCCGACACTGCTTAGCTTCCGAGATCAGACAAGATCGGGCGCAATCAGTGTGGTGTGGCCGTAGGCTCTGGGCCTAGTGAGTTTTGTACTTTTAAGCATCTAGTCAGCTAGACCTTGCAGTTTTGAAAGGCAATTGAGAAATGGCTCACTTCCTGAACTTGGAGCACAAAAAAGCCTACAGCACCTGGTATTCCCAGGCGGTCTCCCATCCAGGTACTAACGAGGCCCGACACTGCTTAGCTTCCGAGATCAGACGAGATCAGGCGCATTCAGTGTGGTGTGGCCGTAGGCTCTGGGCCTTGTGAGTTTTGTACTTTTAAGCATCTAGTCGGCTAGACCTTGCAGTTTTGAAAGGCAATTGAGAAATGGCTCACTTCCTGAACTTGGAGTACAAAAAAGCCTACAGCACCTGGTATTCCCAGGCGGTCTCCCATCCAGGTACTAACTAGGCCCGACACTGCTTAGCTTCTGAGATCAGACGAGATCAGGCGCATTCAGTGTGGTGTGGCCGTAGGCTCTGGGCCTAGTGAGTTTTGTACTTTTAAGCATCTAGTCGGCTAGACCTTGCAGTTTTAAAAGGCAATTGAGAAAGGGCTCACTTCCTGAACTTGGAGCACAAAAAAGCCTACAGCACCTGGTATTCCCAGGCGGTCTCCCATCCAGGTACTAACTAGGCCTGACACTGCTTAACTTCCGAGATCAGACGAGATTGGGTGCATTCAGTGTGGTGTGGCCGTAGGCTCTAGGAATGCTAAGAATATTACTCTTATGCATTTGCATTTAGTAAGCTAAGCCATGCAGCCACTTGCAACATGATACCACGCTCATCGCTCGATCAGGCTCGATCAGGCGAGATATATAAGACTGGTGGGCCCATTCAGGACTCCTATGTCTGGTAGGATAACTTTAATTCATCCATCCTGTGTCTGTTGCAGGGAGGTGGAGAGAACAATCAACACAATAATGGTTTTCTTTCATGCCTCTTGAAGGACTCAATATTCTCTGTACTGCATTACATGTGAAAGTCGATTTATTACCCATGAACACACTACCTGTATGCTAATTCTATGTAAAAAGGTAGCTCCAGCCCTCATGATGTTGTCCAACATTTCCGCTATAAAACGGGATACAATTATTTTGGAAACATACCAAATTTGAAAAATAATTGAGAAGTTGCGCAATTACTAATCATGGAGCACAAAAAAGCCTACAGCACCTGGTATTCCCAGGCAGTCTCCCATCCAGGTACTAACTAGGCCCGACCCTGCTTAGCTTCCGAGATCGGGCGCATTCAGTGTGGTGTGGCCGTAGGCTCTGGGCCTAGTGAGTTTTGTACTTTTAAGCATCTAGTCGGCTAGACCTTGCAGTTTTGAAAGGCAATTGTGAAATGGCTCACATCCTGAACTTGGAGCACAAAAAAGCCTACAGCACCTGGTATTCCCAGGTGGTTTCCCATCCAGGTACTAACTAGGCCCGACACTGCTTAGCTTCCGAGATCAGACTAGATCGGGCGCAATCAGTGTGGTGTGGCCGTAGGCTCTGGGCCTTGTGAGTTTTGTACTTTTAAGCATCTAGTCAGCTAGACCTTGCAGTTTTGAAAGGCAATTGAGAAATGGCTCACTTCCTGAACTTGGAGCACAAAAAAGCCTACAGCACCTGGTATTCCCAGGCGGTCTCCCATCAAAGTACTAACGAGGCCCGACACTGCTTAGCTTCCGAGATCAGACGAGATCGGACGCATTCAGTGTGGTGTGGCCGTAGGCTCTGGGCCTTGTGAGTTTTGTACTTTTAAGCATCTAGTCGGCTAGACCTTGCAGTTTTGAAAGGCAATTGAGAAATGGCTCACTTCCTGAACTTGGAGTACAAAAAAGCCTACAGCACCTGGTATTCCCAGGCGGTCTCCCATCCAGGTACTAACTAGGCCTGACACTGCTTAACTTCCGAGATCAGACGAGATCGGGTGCATTCAGTGTGGTGTGGCCGTAGGCTCTAGGAATGCTAAGAATATTACTCTTATGCATTTGCATTTAGTAAGCTAAGCCATGCAGCCACTTGCAACATGATACCACGCTCATCGCTCGATCAGGCTCGATCAGGCGAGATATATAAGACTGGTGGGCCCATTCAGGACTCCTATGTCTGGTAGGATAAATTTAATTCATCCATCCTGTGTCTGTTGCAGGGAGGTGGAGAGAACAATCAACACAATAATGGTTTTCTTTCATGCCTCTTGAAGGACTCAATATTCTCTGTACTGCATTACATGTGAAAGTCGATTTATTACCCATGAACACACTACCTGTATGCTAATTCTATGTAAAAAGGTAGCTCCAGCCCTCATGATGTTGTCCAACATTTCCGCTATAAAACGGGATACAATTATTTTGGAAACATACCAAATTTGAAAAATAATTGAGAAGTTGCGCAATTACTAATCATGGAGCACAAAAAAAGCCTACAGCACCTGGTATTCCCAGGCAGTCTCCCATCCAAGTACTAACTAGGCCCGACCCTGCTTAGCTTCTGAGATCGGGCGCATTCAGTGTGGTGTGGCCGTAGGCTCTGGGCCTAGTGAGTTTTGTACTTTTAAGCATCTAGTCGGCTAGACCTTGCAGTTTTGAAAGGCAATTGTGAAATGGCTCACTTCCTGAACTTGGAGCACAAAAAAGCCTACAGCACCTGGTATTCCCAGGCGGTCTCCCATCCAGGTACTAACTAGGCCCGACACTGCTTAGCTTCTGAGATCAGATGAGATCGGGCGCATTCAGTGTGGTGTGGCCGTAGGCTCTGGGCTTAGTGAGTTTTGTACTTTTAAGCATCTAGTCGGCTAGACCTTGCAGTTTTGAAAGGCAATTGTGAAATGGCTCACTTCCTGAACTTGGAGCACAAAAAAGCCTACAGCACCTGGTATTCCCAGGTGGTCTCCCATCCAGGTACTAACTTGGCCCGACACTGCTTAGCTTCCGAGATCAGACACAATCAGTGTGGTGTGGCCGTAGGCTCTGGGCCTAGTGAGTTTTGTACTTTTAAGCATCTAGTCAGCTAGACCTTGCAGTTTTGAAAGGCAATTGAGAAATGGCTCACTTCCTGAACTTGGAGCACAAAAAAGCCTACAGCACCTGGTATTCCCAGGCAGTCTCCCATCCAGGTACTAACTAGGCCCGACCCTGCTTAGCTTCCGAGATCGGGCGCATTCAGTGTGGTGTGGCCGTAGGCTCTGGGCCTAGTGAGTTTGTACTTTTAAGCATCTAGTCGGCTAGACCTTGCAGTTTTGAAAGGCAATTGTGAAATGGCTCACTTCCTGAACTTGGAGCACAAAAAAGCCTACAGCACCTGGTATTCCCAGGTGGTCTCCCATCCAGGTACTAACTAGGCACGACACTGCTTAGCTTCCGAGATCAGACGAGATCGGGCGCATTCAGTGTGGTGTGGCCGTAGGCTCTGGGCCTAGTGAGTTTTGTACTTTTAAGCATCTAGTCGGCTAGACCTTGCAGTTTTGAAAGGCAATTGAGAAATGGCTCACTTCCTGAACTTGGAGTACAAAAAAGCCTACAGCACCTGGTATTCCCAGGCGGTCTCCCATCCAGGTACTAACTAGGCCCGACCCTGCTTAGCTTCTGAGATCAGACGAGATCAGGCGCATTCAGTGTGGTGTGGCCGTAGGCTCTGGGCCTAGTGAGTTTTGTACTTTTAAGCATCTAGTCGGCTAGACCTTGCAGTTTTAAAAGGCAATTGAGAAAGGGCTCACTTCCTGAACTTGGAGCACAAAAAAGCCTACAGCACCTGGTATTCCCAGGCGGTCTCCCATCCAGGTACTAACTAGGCCTGACACTGCTTAACTTCCAAGATCAGACGAGATCGGGTGCATTCAGTGTGGTGTGGCCGTAGGCTCTAGGAATGCTAAGAATATTACTCTTATGCATTTGCATTTAGTAAGCTAAGCCATGCAGCCACTTGCAACATGATACCACGCTCATCGCTCGATCAGGCGAGATATATAAGACTGGTGGGCCCATTCAGGACTCCTATGTCTGGTAGGATAACTTTAATTCATCCATCCTGTGTCTGTTGCAGGGAGGTGGAGAGAACAATCAACACAATAATGGTTTTCTTTCATGCCTCTTGAAGGACTCAATATTCTCTGTACTGCATTACATGTGAAAGTCGATTTATTACCCATGAACACACTACCTGTATGCTAATTCTATGTAAAAAGGTAGCTCCAGCCCTCATGATGTTGTCCAACATTTCCGCTATAAAACGGGATACAATTATTTTGGAAACATACCAAATTTGAAAAATAATTGAGAAGTTGCGCAATTACTAATCATGGAGCACAAAAAAGCCTACAGCACCTGGTATTCCCAGGCAGTCTCCCATCCAGGTACTAACTAGGCCCGACCCTGCTTAGCTTCCGAGATCGGGCGCATTCAGTGTGGTGTGGCCGTAGGCTCTGGGCCTAGTGAGTTTTGTACTTTTAAGCATCTAGTCGGCTAGACCTTGCAGTTTTGAAAGGCAATTGTGAAATGGCTCACTTCCTGAACTTGGAGCACAAAAAAGCCTACAGCACCTGGTATTCCCAGGTGGTCTCCCATCCAGGTACTAACTAGGCCCGACACTGCTTAGCTTCCGAGATCAGACGAGATCGGGCGCAATCAGTGTGGTGTGGCCGTAGGCTCTGGGCTTAGTGAGTTTTGTACTTTTAAGCATCTAGTCAGCTAGACCTTGCAGTTTTGAAAGGCAATTGAGAAATGGCTCACTTCCTGAACTTGGAGCACAAAAAAGCCTACAGCACCTGGTATTCCCAGGCGGTCTCCCATCCAGGTACTAACGAGGCCTGACACTGCTTAGCTTCCGAGATCAGACGAGATCGGGCGCATTCAGTGTGGTGTGGCCGTAGGCTCTGGGCCTTGTGAGTTTTGTACTTTTAAGCATCTAGTCGGCTAGACCTTGCAGTTTTGAAAGGCAATTGAGAAATGGCTCACTTCCTGAACTTGGAGTACAAAAAAGCCTACAGCACCTGGTATTCCCAGGCGGTCTCCCATCCAGGTACTAACTAGGCCCGACACTGCTTAGCTTCTGAGATCAGACGAGATCAGGCGCATTCAGTGTGGTGTGGCCGTAGGCTCTGGGCCTAGTGAGTTTTGTACTTTTAAGCATCTACTCGGCTAGACCTTGCAGTTTTGAAAGGCAATTGTGAAATGGCTCACTTCCTGAACTTGGAGCACAAAAAAGCCTACAGCACCTGGTATTCCCAGGTGGTCTCCCATCCAGGTACTAACTAGGCCTGACACTGCTTAGCTTCCGAGATCAGACGAGATCGGGCGCAATCAGTGTGGTGTGGCCGTAGGCTCTGGGCCTAGTGAGTTTTGTACTTTTAAGCATCTAGTCAGCTAGACCTTGCAGTTTTGAAAGGCAATTGAGAAATGGCTCACTTCCTGAACTTGGAGCACAAAAAAGCCTACAGCACCTGGTATTCCCAGGCGGTCTCCCATCCAGGTACTAACTAGGCCTGACACTGCTTAACTTCCGAGATCAGACGAGATCGGGTGCATTCAGTGTGGTGTGGCCGTAGGCTCTAGGAATGCTAAGAATATTACTCTTATGCATTTGCATTTAGTAAGCTAAGCCATGCAGCCACTTGCAACATGATACCACGCTCATCGCTCGATCAGGCTCGATCAGGCGAGATATATAAGACTGGTGGGCCCATTCAGGACTCCTATGTCTGGTAGGATAACTTTAATTCATCCATCCTGTGTCTGTTGCAGGGAGGTGGAGAGAACAATCAACACAATAATGGTTTTCTTTCATGCCTCTTGAAGGACTCAATATTCTCTGTACTGCATTACATGTGAAAGTCGATTTATTACCCATGAACACACTACCTGTATGCTAATTCTATGTAAAAAGGTAGCTCCAGCCCTCATGATGTTGTCCAACATTTCCGCTATAAAACGGGATACAATTATTTTGGAAACATACCAAATTTGAAAAATAATTGAGAAGTTGCGCAATTACTAATCATGGAGCACAAAAAAAGCCTACAGCACCTGGTATTCCCAGGCAGTCTCCCATCCAAGTACTAACTAGGCCCGACCCTGCTTAGCTTCTGAGATCGGGCGCATTCAGTGTGGTGTGGCCGTAGGCTCTGGGCCTAGTGAGTTTTGTACTTTTAAGCATCTAGTCGGCTAGACCTTGCAGTTTTGAATGGCAATTGTTAAATGGCTCACTTCCTGAACTTGGAGCACAAAAAAGCCTACAGCACCTGGTATTCCCAGGCGGTCTCCCATCCAGGTACTAACTAGGCCCGACACTGCTTAGCTTCTGAGATCAGATGAGATCGGGCGCATTCAGTGTGGTGTGGCCGTAGGCTCTGGGCTTAGTGAGTTTTGTACTTTTAAGCATCTAGTCGGCTAGACCTTGCAGTTTTGAAAGGCAATTGTGAAATGGCTCACTTCCTGAACTTGGAGCACAAAAAAGCCTACAGCACCTGGTATTCCCAGGTGGTCTCCCATCCAGGTACTAACTAGGCCCGACACTGCTTAGCTTCCGAGATCGGGCGCATTCAGTGTGGTGTGGCCGTAGGCTCTGGGCCTAGTGAGTTTTGTACTTTTAAGCATCTAGTCGGCTAGACCTTGCAGTTTTGAAAGGCAATTGAGAAATGGCTCACTTCCTGAACTTGGAGTACAAAAAAGCCTACAGCACCTGGAATTCCCAGGCGGTCTCCCATCCAGGTACTAACTAGGCCCGACACTGCTTAGCTTCTGAGATCAGACGAGATCAGGCGCATTCAGTGTGGTGTGGCCGTAGGCTCTGGGCCTAGTGAGTTTTGTACTTTTAAGCATCTAGTCGGCTAGACCTTGCAGTTTTGAAAGGCAATTGTGAAATGGCTCACTTCCTGAACTTGGAGCACAAAAAAGCCTACAGCACCTGGTATTCCCAGGCGGTCTCCCATCCAGGTACTAACTAGGCCCGACACTGCTTAGCTTCTGAGATCAGACGAGATCAGGCGCATTCAGTGTGGTGTGGCCGTAGGCTCTGGGCCTAGTGAGTTTTGTACTTTTAAGCATCTAGTCAGCTAGACCTTGCAGTTTTGAAAGGCAATTGAGAAAGGGCTCACTTCCTGAACTTGGAGCACAAAAAAGCCTACAGCACCTGGTATTCCCAGGCGGTCTCCCATCCAGGTACTAACTAGGCCTGACACTGCTTAACTTCCAAGATCAGACGAGATCGGGTGCATTCAGTGTGGTGTGGCCGTAGGCTCTAGGAATGCTAAGAATATTACTCTTATGCATTTGCATTTAGTAAGCTAAGCCATGCAGCCACTTGCAACATGATACCACGCTCATCGCTCGATCAGGCTCGATCAGGCGAGATATATAAGACTGGTGGGCCCATTCAGGACTCCTATGTCTGGTAGGATAACTTTAATTCATCCATTCTGTGTATGTTGCAGGGAGGTGGAGAGAACAATCAACACAATAATGGTTTTCTTTCATGCCTCTTGAAGGACTCAATATTCTCTGTACTGCATTACATGTGAAAGTCGATTTATTACCCATGAACACACTACCTGTATGCTAATTCTATGTAAAAAGGTAGCTCCAGCCCTCATGATGTTGTCCAACATTTCCGCTATAAAACGGGATACAATTATTTTGGAAACATACCAAATTTGAAAAATAATTGAGAAGTTGCGCAATTACTAATCATGGAGCACAAAAAAGCCTACAGCACCTGGTATTCCCAGGCAGTCTCCCATTCAGGTACTAACTAGGCCCGACCCTGCTTAGCTTCCGAGATCAGACGAGATCGGGCGCATTCAGTGTGGTGTGGCCATAGGCTCTAGGCCTAGTGAGTTTTGTACTTTTAAGCATCTAGTCGGCTAGACCTTGCAGTTTTGAAAGGCAATTGTGAAATGGCTCACTTCCTGAACTTGGAGCACAAAAAAGCCTACAGCACCTGGTATTCCCAGGCGGTCTCCCATCCAGTTACTAACGAGGCCCGACACTGCTTAGCTTCCGAGATCAGACGAGATCGGGCGCATTCAGTGTGGTGTGGCCGTAGGCTCTGGGCCTTGTGAGTTTTGTACTTTTAAGCATCTAGTCGGCTAGACCTTGCAGTTTTGAAAGGCAATTGAGAAATGGCTCACTTCCTGAACTTGGAGTACAAAAAAGCCTACAGCACCTGGTATTCGCAGGCGGTCTCCCATCCAGGTACTAACTAGGCCCGACACTGCTTAGCTTCTGAGATCAGACGAGATCAGGCGCATTCAGTGTGGTGTGGCCGTAGGCTCTGGGCCTAGTGAGTTTTGTACTTTTAAGCATCTAGTCGGCTAGACCTTGCAGTTTTGAAAGGCAATTGTGAAATGGCTCACTTCTTGAACTTGGAGCACAAAAAAGCCTACAGCACCTGGTATTCCCAGGTGGTCTCCCATCCAGGTACTAACTAGGCCTGACACTGCTTAGCTTCCGAGATCAGACGAGATCGGGCGCAATCAGTGTGGTGTGGCCGTAGGCTCTGGGCCTAGTGAGTTTTGTACTTTTAAGCATCTAGTCAGCTAGACCTTGCAGTTTTGAAAGGCAATTGAGAAATGGCTCACTTCCTGAACTTGGAGCACAAAAAAGCCTACAGCACCTGGTATTCCCAGGCGGTCTCCCATCCAGGTACTAACGAGGCCCGACACTGCTTAGCTTCCGAGATCAGACGAGATCGGGCGCATTCAGTGTGGTGTGGCCGTAGGCTCTGAGCCTTGTGAGTTTTGTACTTTTAAGCATCTAGTCGGCTAGACCTTGCAGTTTTGAAAGGCAATTGAGAAATGGCTCACTTCCTGAACTTGGAGTACAAAAAAGCCTACAGCACCTGGTATTCCCAGGCGGTCTCCCATCCAGGTACTAACTAGGCCCGACCCTGCTTAGCTTCCGAGATCGGGCGCATTCAGTGTGGTGTGGCCGTAGGCTCTGGGCCTAGTGAGTTTTGTACTTTTAAGCATCTAGTCGGCTAGACCTTGCAGTTTTGAAAGGCAATTGTGAAATGGCTCACTTCCTGAACTTGGAGCACAAAAAAGCCTACAGCACCTGGTTTTCCCAGGCGGTCTCCCATCCAAGTACTAACTAGGCCCGACACTGCTTAGCTTCTGAGATCAGATGAGATCGGGCGCATTCAGTGTGGTGTGGCCGTAAGCTCTGGGCTTAGTGAGTTTTGTACTTTTAAGCATCTAGTCGGCTAGACCTTGCAGTTTTGAAAGGCAATTGTGAAATGGCTCACTTCCTGAACTTGGAGCACAAAAAAGCCTACAGCACCTGGTATTCCCAGGTGGTTTCCCATCCAGGTACTAACTAGGCCCGACACTGCTTAGCTTCCGAGATCAGACGCAATCAGTGTGGTGTGGCCGTAGGCTCTGGGCCTAGTGAGTTTTGTACTTTTAAGCATCTAGTCAGCTAGACCTTGCAGTTTTGAAAGGCAATTGAGAAATGGCTCACTTCCTGAACTTGGAGCACAAAAAAGCCTACAGCACCTGGTATTCCCAGGCGGTCTCCCATCCAGATACTAACGAGGCCCGACACTGCTTAGCTTCCGAGATCGGGCGCATTCAGTGTGGTGTGGCCGTAGGGTCTGGGCCTTGTGAGTTTTGTACTTTTAAGCATCTAGTCGGCTAGACCTTGCAGTTTTGAAAGGCAATTGAGAAATGGCTCACTTCCTGAACTTGGAGTACAAAAAAGCCTACAGCACCTGGTATTCCCAGGCGGTCTCCCATCCAGGTACTAACTAGGCCCAACACTGCTTAGCTTCTGAGATCAGACGAGATCAGGCGCATTCAGTGTGGTGTGGCCGTAGGCTCTGGGCCTAGTGAATTTTGTACTTTTAAGCATCTAGTCGGCTAGACCTTGCAGTTTTGAAAGGCAATTGAGAAAGGGCTCACTTCCTGAACTTGGAGCACAAAAAAGCCTACAGCACCTGGTATTCCCAGGCGGTCTCCCATCCAGGTACTAACTAGGCCTAACACTGCTTAACTTCCAAGATCAGACGAGATCGGGTGCATTCAGTGTGGTGTGGCCGTAGGCTCTAGGAATGCTAAGAATATTACTCTTATGCATTTGCATTTAGTAAGCTAAGCCATGCAGCCACTTGCAACATGATACCACGCTCATCGCTCGATCAGGCTCGATCAGGCGAGATATATAAGACTGGTGGGCCCATTCAGGACTCCTATGTCTGGTAGGATAACTTTAATTCATCCATCCTGTGTCTGTTGCAGGGAGGTGGAGAGAACAATCAACACAATAATGGTTTTCTTTCATGCCTCTTGAAGGACTCAATATTCTCTGTACTGCATTACATGTGAAAGTCGATTTATTACCCATGAACACACTACCTGTATGCTAATTCTATGTAAAAAGGTAGCTCCAGCCCTCATGATGTTGTCCAACATTTCCGCTATAAAACGGGATACAATTATTTTGGAAACATACCAAATTTGAAAAATAATTGAGAAGTTGCGCAATTACTAATCATGGAGCACGAAAAAGCCTACAGCACCTGGTATTCCCAGGCAGTCTCCCATCCAGGTACTAACTAGGCCCGACCCTGCTTAGCTTCCGAGATCGGGCGCATTCAGTGTGGTGTGGCCGTAGGCTCTGGGCCTAGTGAGTTTTGTACTTTTAAGCATCTAGTCAGCTAGACCTTGCAGTTTTGAAAGGAAATTGTGAAATGGCTCACTTCCTGAACTTGGAGCACAAAAAAGCCTACAGCACCTGGTATTCCCAGGCGGTCTCCCATCCAGGTACTAACGAGGCCCGACACTGCTTAGCTTCCGAGATCAGACGAGATCGGGCGCATTCAGTGTGGTGTGGCCGTAGGCTCTAGTTCTTGTGAGTTTTGTACTTTTAAGCATCTAGTCGGCTAGACCTTGCAGTTTTGAAAGGCAATTGAGAAATGGCTCACTTCCTGAACTTGGAGTACAAAAAAGCCTACAGCACCTGGTAATCCCAGGCGGTCTCCCATCCAGGTACTAACTAGGCCCGACACTGCTTAGCTTCTGAGATCAGATGAGATCAGGCGCATTCAGTGTGGTGTGGCCGTAGTCTCTGGGCCTAGTGAGTTTTGTACTTTTAAGCATCTAGTGGGCTAGACCTTGCAGTTTTAAAAGGCAATTGAGAAAGGGCTCACTTCCTGAACTTGGAGCACAAAAAAGCCTACAGCACCTGGTATTCCCAGGCGGTCTCCCATCCAGGTACTAACTAGGCCTGACACTGCTTAACTTCCGAGATCAGACAAGATCGGGTGCATTCAGTGTGGTGTGGCCGTAGGCTCTAGGAATGCTAAGAATATTACTCTTATGCATTTGCATTTAGTAAGCTAAGCCATGCAGCCACTTGCAACATGATACCACGCTCATCGCTCGATCAGGCTCGATCAGGCGAGATATATAAGACTGGTGGGCCCATTCAGGACTCCTATGTCTGGTAGGATAACTTTAATTCATCCATCCTGTGTCTGTTGCAGGGAGGTGGAGAGAACAATCAACACAATAATGGTTTTCTTTCATGCCTCTTGAAGGACTCAATATTCTCTGTACTGCATTACATGTGAAAGTCGATTTATTACCCATGAACACACTACCTGTATGCTAATTCTATGTAAAAAGGTAGCTCCAGCCCTCATGATGTTGTCCAACATTTCCGCTATAAAACGGGATACAATTATTTTGGAAACATACCAAATTTGAAAAATAATTGAGAAGTTGCGCAATTACTAATCACGGAGCACAAAAAAGCCTACAGCACCTGGTATTCCCAGGCAGTCTCCCATCTAGGTACTAACTAGGCCCGACCCTGCTTAGCTTCCGAGATCGGGCGCATTCAGTGTGGTGTGGCCGTAGGCTCTGGGCCTAGTGAGTTTTGTACTTTTAAGCATCTAGTCGGCTAGACCTTGCAGTTTTGAAAGGCAATTGTGAAATGGCTCACTTCCTGAACTTGGAGCACAAAAAAGCCTACAGCACCTGGTATTCCCAGGTGGTCTCCCATCCAGGTACTAACTAGGCCTGACACTGCTTAGCTTCCAAGATCAGACGAGATCGGGCGCAATCAGTGTGGTGTGGCCGTAGGCTCTGGGCCTAGTGAGTTTTGTACTTTTAAGCATCTAGTCAGCTAGACCTTGCAGTATTGAAAGGCAATTGAGAAATGGCTCACTTCCTGAACTTGGAGCACAAAAAAGCCTACAGCACCTGGTATTCCCAGGCGGTCTCCCATCCAGGTACTAACGAGGCCCGACACTGCTTAGCTTCCGAGATCAGGCGCATTCAGTGTGGTGTGGCCGTAGGCTCTGGGCCTTGTGAGTTTTGTACTTTTAAGCATCTAGTCGGCTAGACCTTGCAGTTTTGAAAGGCAATTGAGAAATGGCTCACTTCCTGAACTTGGAGTACAAAAAAGCCTACAGCACCTGGTATTCCCAGGCGGTCTCCCATCCAGGTACTAACTAGGCCCGACACTGCTTAGCTTCTGAGATCAGACGAGATCAGGCGCATTCAGTGTGGTGTGGCCGTAGGCTCTGGGCCTAGTGAGTTTTGTACTTTTAAGCATCTAGTCGGCTAGACCTTGCAGTTTTAAAAGGCAATTGAGAAAGGGCTCACTTCCTGAACTTGGAGCACAAAAAAGCCTACAGCACCTGGTATTCCCAGGCGGTCTCCCATCCAGGTACTAACTAGGCCTGACACTGCTTAACTTCCGAGATCAGACGAGATTGGGTGCATTCAGTGTGGTGTGGCCGTAGGCTCTAGGAATGCTAAGAATATTACTCTTATGCATTTGCATTTAGTAAGCTAAGCCATGCAGCCACTTGCAACATGATACCACGCTCATCGCTCGATCAGGCTCGATCAGGCGAGATATATAAGACTGGTGGGCCCATTCAGGACTCCTATGTCTGGTAGGATAACTTTAATTCATCCATCCTGTGTCTGTTGCAGGGAGGTGGAGAGAACAATCAACACAATAATGGTTTTCTTTCATGCCTCTTGAAGGACTCAATATTCTCTGTACTGCATTACATGTGAAAGTCGATTTATTACCCATGAACACACTACCTGTATGCTAATTCTATGTAAAAAGGTAGCTCCAGCCCTCATGATGTTGTCCAACATTTCCGCTATAAAACGGGATACAATTATTTTGGAAACATACCAAATTTGAAAAATAATTGAGAAGTTGCGCAATTACTAATCATGGAGCACAAAAAAGCCTACAGCACCTGGTATTCCCAGGCAGTCTCCCATCCAGGTACTAACTAGGCCCGACCCTGCTTAGCTTCCGAGATCGGGCGCATTCAGTGTGGTGTGGCCGTAGGCTCTGGGCCTAGTGAGTTTTGTACTTTTAAGCATCTAGTCGGCTAGACCTTGCAGTTTTGAAAGGCAATTGTGAAATGGCTCACATCCTGAACTTGGAGCACAAAAAAGCCTACAGCACCTGGTATTCCCAGGTGGTTTCCCATCCAGGTACTAACTAGGCCCGACACTGCTTAGCTTCCGAGATCAGACTAGATCGGGCGCAATCAGTGTGGTGTGGCCGTAGGCTCTGGGCCTTGTGAGTTTTGTACTTTTAAGCATCTAGTCAGCTAGACCTTGCAGTTTTGAAAGGCAATTGAGAAATGGCTCACTTCCTGAACTTGGAGCACAAAAAAGCCTACAGCACCTGGTATTCCCAGGCGGTCTCCCATCAAAGTACTAACGAGGCCCGACACTGCTTAGCTTCCGAGATCAGACGAGATCGGACGCATTCAGTGTGGTGTGGCCGTAGGCTCTGGGCCTTGTGAGTTTTGTACTTTTAAGCATCTAGTCGGCTAGACCTTGCAGTTTTGAAAGGCAATTGAGAAATGGCTCACTTCCTGAACTTGGAGTACAAAAAAGCCTACAGCACCTGGTATTCCCAGGCGGTCTCCCATCCAGGTACTAACTAGGCCTGACACTGCTTAACTTCCGAGATCAGACGAGATCGGGTGCATTCAGTGTGGTGTGGCCGTAGGCTCTAGGAATGCTAAGAATATTACTCTTATGCATTTGCATTTAGTAAGCTAAGCCATGCAGCCACTTGCAACATGATACCACGCTCATCGCTCGATCAGGCTCGATCAGGCGAGATATATAAGACTGGTGGGCCCATTCAGGACTCCTATGTCTGGTAGGATAAATTTAATTCATCCATCCTGTGTCTGTTGCAGGGAGGTGGAGAGAACAATCAACACAATAATGGTTTTCTTTCATGCCTCTTGAAGGACTCAATATTCTCTGTACTGCATTACATGTGAAAGTCGATTTATTACCCATGAACACACTACCTGTATGCTAATTCTATGTAAAAAGGTAGCTCCAGCCCTCATGATGTTGTCCAACATTTCCGCTATAAAACGGGATACAATTATTTTGGAAACATACCAAATTTGAAAAATAATTGAGAAGTTGCGCAATTACTAATCATGGAGCACAAAAAAAGCCTACAGCACCTGGTATTCCCAGGCAGTCTCCCATCCAAGTACTAACTAGGCCCGACCCTGCTTAGCTTCTGAGATCGGGCGCATTCAGTGTGGTGTGGCCGTAGGCTCTGGGCCTAGTGAGTTTTGTACTTTTAAGCATCTAGTCGGCTAGACCTTGCAGTTTTGAAAGGCAATTGTGAAATGGCTCACTTCCTGAACTTGGAGCACAAAAAAGCCTACAGCACCTGGTATTCCCAGGCGGTCTCCCATCCAGGTACTAACTAGGCCCGACACTGCTTAGCTTCTGAGATCAGATGAGATCGGGCGCATTCAGTGTGGTGTGGCCGTAGGCTCTGGGCTTAGTGAGTTTTGTACTTTTAAGCATCTAGTCGGCTAGACCTTGCAGTTTTGAAAGGCAATTGTGAAATGGCTCACTTCCTGAACTTGGAGCACAAAAAAGCCTACAGCACCTGGTATTCCCAGGTGGTCTCCCATCCAGGTACTAACTTGGCCCGACACTGCTTAGCTTCCGAGATCAGACACAATCAGTGTGGTGTGGCCGTAGGCTCTGGGCCTAGTGAGTTTTGTACTTTTAAGCATCTAGTCAGCTAGACCTTGCAGTTTTGAAAGGCAATTGAGAAATGGCTCACTTCCTGAACTTGGAGCACAAAAAAGCCTACAGCACCTGGTATTCCCAGGCAGTCTCCCATCCAGGTACTAACTAGGCCCGACCCTGCTTAGCTTCCGAGATCGGGCGCATTCAGTGTGGTGTGGCCGTAGGCTCTGGGCCTAGTGAGTTTGTACTTTTAAGCATCTAGTCGGCTAGACCTTGCAGTTTTGAAAGGCAATTGTGAAATGGCTCACTTCCTGAACTTGGAGCACAAAAAAGCCTACAGCACCTGGTATTCCCAGGTGGTCTCCCATCCAGGTACTAACTAGGCACGACACTGCTTAGCTTCCGAGATCAGACGAGATCGGGCGCATTCAGTGTGGTGTGGCCGTAGGCTCTGGGCCTAGTGAGTTTTGTACTTTTAAGCATCTAGTCGGCTAGACCTTGCAGTTTTGAAAGGCAATTGAGAAATGGCTCACTTCCTGAACTTGGAGTACAAAAAAGCCTACAGCACCTGGTATTCCCAGGCGGTCTCCCATCCAGGTACTAACTAGGCCCGACCCTGCTTAGCTTCTGAGATCAGACGAGATCAGGCGCATTCAGTGTGGTGTGGCCGTAGGCTCTGGGCCTAGTGAGTTTTGTACTTTTAAGCATCTAGTCGGCTAGACCTTGCAGTTTTAAAAGGCAATTGAGAAAGGGCTCACTTCCTGAACTTGGAGCACAAAAAAGCCTACAGCACCTGGTATTCCCAGGCGGTCTCCCATCCAGGTACTAACTAGGCCTGACACTGCTTAACTTCCAAGATCAGACGAGATCGGGTGCATTCAGTGTGGTGTGGCCGTAGGCTCTAGGAATGCTAAGAATATTACTCTTATGCATTTGCATTTAGTAAGCTAAGCCATGCAGCCACTTGCAACATGATACCACGCTCATCGCTCGATCAGGCGAGATATATAAGACTGGTGGGCCCATTCAGGACTCCTATGTCTGGTAGGATAACTTTAATTCATCCATCCTGTGTCTGTTGCAGGGAGGTGGAGAGAACAATCAACACAATAATGGTTTTCTTTCATGCCTCTTGAAGGACTCAATATTCTCTGTACTGCATTACATGTGAAAGTCGATTTATTACCCATGAACACACTACCTGTATGCTAATTCTATGTAAAAAGGTAGCTCCAGCCCTCATGATGTTGTCCAACATTTCCGCTATAAAACGGGATACAATTATTTTGGAAACATACCAAATTTGAAAAATAATTGAGAAGTTGCGCAATTACTAATCATGGAGCACAAAAAAGCCTACAGCACCTGGTATTCCCAGGCAGTCTCCCATCCAGGTACTAACTAGGCCCGACCCTGCTTAGCTTCCGAGATCGGGCGCATTCAGTGTGGTGTGGCCGTAGGCTCTGGGCCTAGTGAGTTTTGTACTTTTAAGCATCTAGTCGGCTAGACCTTGCAGTTTTGAAAGGCAATTGTGAAATGGCTCACTTCCTGAACTTGGAGCACAAAAAAGCCTACAGCACCTGGTATTCCCAGGTGGTCTCCCATCCAGGTACTAACTAGGCCCGACACTGCTTAGCTTCCGAGATCAGACGAGATCGGGCGCAATCAGTGTGGTGTGGCCGTAGGCTCTGGGCTTAGTGAGTTTTGTACTTTTAAGCATCTAGTCAGCTAGACCTTGCAGTTTTGAAAGGCAATTGAGAAATGGCTCACTTCCTGAACTTGGAGCACAAAAAAGCCTACAGCACCTGGTATTCCCAGGCGGTCTCCCATCCAGGTACTAACGAGGCCTGACACTGCTTAGCTTCCGAGATCAGACGAGATCGGGCGCATTCAGTGTGGTGTGGCCGTAGGCTCTGGGCCTTGTGAGTTTTGTACTTTTAAGCATCTAGTCGGCTAGACCTTGCAGTTTTGAAAGGCAATTGAGAAATGGCTCACTTCCTGAACTTGGAGTACAAAAAAGCCTACAGCACCTGGTATTCCCAGGCGGTCTCCCATCCAGGTACTAACTAGGCCCGACACTGCTTAGCTTCTGAGATCAGACGAGATCAGGCGCATTCAGTGTGGTGTGGCCGTAGGCTCTGGGCCTAGTGAGTTTTGTACTTTTAAGCATCTACTCGGCTAGACCTTGCAGTTTTGAAAGGCAATTGTGAAATGGCTCACTTCCTGAACTTGGAGCACAAAAAAGCCTACAGCACCTGGTATTCCCAGGTGGTCTCCCATCCAGGTACTAACTAGGCCTGACACTGCTTAGCTTCCGAGATCAGACGAGATCGGGCGCAATCAGTGTGGTGTGGCCGTAGGCTCTGGGCCTAGTGAGTTTTGTACTTTTAAGCATCTAGTCAGCTAGACCTTGCAGTTTTGAAAGGCAATTGAGAAATGGCTCACTTCCTGAACTTGGAGCACAAAAAAGCCTACAGCACCTGGTATTCCCAGGCGGTCTCCCATCCAGGTACTAACTAGGCCTGACACTGCTTAACTTCCGAGATCAGACGAGATCGGGTGCATTCAGTGTGGTGTGGCCGTAGGCTCTAGGAATGCTAAGAATATTACTCTTATGCATTTGCATTTAGTAAGCTAAGCCATGCAGCCACTTGCAACATGATACCACGCTCATCGCTCGATCAGGCTCGATCAGGCGAGATATATAAGACTGGTGGGCCCATTCAGGACTCCTATGTCTGGTAGGATAACTTTAATTCATCCATCCTGTGTCTGTTGCAGGGAGGTGGAGAGAACAATCAACACAATAATGGTTTTCTTTCATGCCTCTTGAAGGACTCAATATTCTCTGTACTGCATTACATGTGAAAGTCGATTTATTACCCATGAACACACTACCTGTATGCTAATTCTATGTAAAAAGGTAGCTCCAGCCCTCATGATGTTGTCCAACATTTCCGCTATAAAACGGGATACAATTATTTTGGAAACATACCAAATTTGAAAAATAATTGAGAAGTTGCGCAATTACTAATCATGGAGCACAAAAAAAGCCTACAGCACCTGGTATTCCCAGGCAGTCTCCCATCCAAGTACTAACTAGGCCCGACCCTGCTTAGCTTCTGAGATCGGGCGCATTCAGTGTGGTGTGGCCGTAGGCTCTGGGCCTAGTGAGTTTTGTACTTTTAAGCATCTAGTCGGCTAGACCTTGCAGTTTTGAATGGCAATTGTTAAATGGCTCACTTCCTGAACTTGGAGCACAAAAAAGCCTACAGCACCTGGTATTCCCAGGCGGTCTCCCATCCAGGTACTAACTAGGCCCGACACTGCTTAGCTTCTGAGATCAGATGAGATCGGGCGCATTCAGTGTGGTGTGGCCGTAGGCTCTGGGCTTAGTGAGTTTTGTACTTTTAAGCATCTAGTCGGCTAGACCTTGCAGTTTTGAAAGGCAATTGTGAAATGGCTCACTTCCTGAACTTGGAGCACAAAAAAGCCTACAGCACCTGGTATTCCCAGGTGGTCTCCCATCCAGGTACTAACTAGGCCCGACACTGCTTAGCTTCCGAGATCGGGCGCATTCAGTGTGGTGTGGCCGTAGGCTCTGGGCCTAGTGAGTTTTGTACTTTTAAGCATCTAGTCGGCTAGACCTTGCAGTTTTGAAAGGCAATTGAGAAATGGCTCACTTCCTGAACTTGGAGTACAAAAAAGCCTACAGCACCTGGAATTCCCAGGCGGTCTCCCATCCAGGTACTAACTAGGCCCGACACTGCTTAGCTTCTGAGATCAGACGAGATCAGGCGCATTCAGTGTGGTGTGGCCGTAGGCTCTGGGCCTAGTGAGTTTTGTACTTTTAAGCATCTAGTCGGCTAGACCTTGCAGTTTTGAAAGGCAATTGTGAAATGGCTCACTTCCTGAACTTGGAGCACAAAAAAGCCTACAGCACCTGGTATTCCCAGGCGGTCTCCCATCCAGGTACTAACTAGGCCCGACACTGCTTAGCTTCTGAGATCAGACGAGATCAGGCGCATTCAGTGTGGTGTGGCCGTAGGCTCTGGGCCTAGTGAGTTTTGTACTTTTAAGCATCTAGTCAGCTAGACCTTGCAGTTTTGAAAGGCAATTGAGAAAGGGCTCACTTCCTGAACTTGGAGCACAAAAAAGCCTACAGCACCTGGTATTCCCAGGCGGTCTCCCATCCAGGTACTAACTAGGCCTGACACTGCTTAACTTCCAAGATCAGACGAGATCGGGTGCATTCAGTGTGGTGTGGCCGTAGGCTCTAGGAATGCTAAGAATATTACTCTTATGCATTTGCATTTAGTAAGCTAAGCCATGCAGCCACTTGCAACATGATACCACGCTCATCGCTCGATCAGGCTCGATCAGGCGAGATATATAAGACTGGTGGGCCCATTCAGGACTCCTATGTCTGGTAGGATAACTTTAATTCATCCATTCTGTGTATGTTGCAGGGAGGTGGAGAGAACAATCAACACAATAATGGTTTTCTTTCATGCCTCTTGAAGGACTCAATATTCTCTGTACTGCATTACATGTGAAAGTCGATTTATTACCCATGAACACACTACCTGTATGCTAATTCTATGTAAAAAGGTAGCTCCAGCCCTCATGATGTTGTCCAACATTTCCGCTATAAAACGGGATACAATTATTTTGGAAACATACCAAATTTGAAAAATAATTGAGAAGTTGCGCAATTACTAATCATGGAGCACAAAAAAGCCTACAGCACCTGGTATTCCCAGGCAGTCTCCCATTCAGGTACTAACTAGGCCCGACCCTGCTTAGCTTCCGAGATCAGACGAGATCGGGCGCATTCAGTGTGGTGTGGCCATAGGCTCTAGGCCTAGTGAGTTTTGTACTTTTAAGCATCTAGTCGGCTAGACCTTGCAGTTTTGAAAGGCAATTGTGAAATGGCTCACTTCCTGAACTTGGAGCACAAAAAAGCCTACAGCACCTGGTATTCCCAGGCGGTCTCCCATCCAGTTACTAACGAGGCCCGACACTGCTTAGCTTCCGAGATCAGACGAGATCGGGCGCATTCAGTGTGGTGTGGCCGTAGGCTCTGGGCCTTGTGAGTTTTGTACTTTTAAGCATCTAGTCGGCTAGACCTTGCAGTTTTGAAAGGCAATTGAGAAATGGCTCACTTCCTGAACTTGGAGTACAAAAAAGCCTACAGCACCTGGTATTCGCAGGCGGTCTCCCATCCAGGTACTAACTAGGCCCGACACTGCTTAGCTTCTGAGATCAGACGAGATCAGGCGCATTCAGTGTGGTGTGGCCGTAGGCTCTGGGCCTAGTGAGTTTTGTACTTTTAAGCATCTAGTCGGCTAGACCTTGCAGTTTTGAAAGGCAATTGTGAAATGGCTCACTTCTTGAACTTGGAGCACAAAAAAGCCTACAGCACCTGGTATTCCCAGGTGGTCTCCCATCCAGGTACTAACTAGGCCTGACACTGCTTAGCTTCCGAGATCAGACGAGATCGGGCGCAATCAGTGTGGTGTGGCCGTAGGCTCTGGGCCTAGTGAGTTTTGTACTTTTAAGCATCTAGTCAGCTAGACCTTGCAGTTTTGAAAGGCAATTGAGAAATGGCTCACTTCCTGAACTTGGAGCACAAAAAAGCCTACAGCACCTGGTATTCCCAGGCGGTCTCCCATCCAGGTACTAACGAGGCCCGACACTGCTTAGCTTCCGAGATCAGACGAGATCGGGCGCATTCAGTGTGGTGTGGCCGTAGGCTCTGAGCCTTGTGAGTTTTGTACTTTTAAGCATCTAGTCGGCTAGACCTTGCAGTTTTGAAAGGCAATTGAGAAATGGCTCACTTCCTGAACTTGGAGTACAAAAAAGCCTACAGCACCTGGTATTCCCAGGCGGTCTCCCATCCAGGTACTAACTAGGCCCGACCCTGCTTAGCTTCCGAGATCGGGCGCATTCAGTGTGGTGTGGCCGTAGGCTCTGGGCCTAGTGAGTTTTGTACTTTTAAGCATCTAGTCGGCTAGACCTTGCAGTTTTGAAAGGCAATTGTGAAATGGCTCACTTCCTGAACTTGGAGCACAAAAAAGCCTACAGCACCTGGTTTTCCCAGGCGGTCTCCCATCCAAGTACTAACTAGGCCCGACACTGCTTAGCTTCTGAGATCAGATGAGATCGGGCGCATTCAGTGTGGTGTGGCCGTAAGCTCTGGGCTTAGTGAGTTTTGTACTTTTAAGCATCTAGTCGGCTAGACCTTGCAGTTTTGAAAGGCAATTGTGAAATGGCTCACTTCCTGAACTTGGAGCACAAAAAAGCCTACAGCACCTGGTATTCCCAGGTGGTTTCCCATCCAGGTACTAACTAGGCCCGACACTGCTTAGCTTCCGAGATCAGACGCAATCAGTGTGGTGTGGCCGTAGGCTCTGGGCCTAGTGAGTTTTGTACTTTTAAGCATCTAGTCAGCTAGACCTTGCAGTTTTGAAAGGCAATTGAGAAATGGCTCACTTCCTGAACTTGGAGCACAAAAAAGCCTACAGCACCTGGTATTCCCAGGCGGTCTCCCATCCAGATACTAACGAGGCCCGACACTGCTTAGCTTCCGAGATCGGGCGCATTCAGTGTGGTGTGGCCGTAGGGTCTGGGCCTTGTGAGTTTTGTACTTTTAAGCATCTAGTCGGCTAGACCTTGCAGTTTTGAAAGGCAATTGAGAAATGGCTCACTTCCTGAACTTGGAGTACAAAAAAGCCTACAGCACCTGGTATTCCCAGGCGGTCTCCCATCCAGGTACTAACTAGGCCCAACACTGCTTAGCTTCTGAGATCAGACGAGATCAGGCGCATTCAGTGTGGTGTGGCCGTAGGCTCTGGGCCTAGTGAATTTTGTACTTTTAAGCATCTAGTCGGCTAGACCTTGCAGTTTTGAAAGGCAATTGAGAAAGGGCTCACTTCCTGAACTTGGAGCACAAAAAAGCCTACAGCACCTGGTATTCCCAGGCGGTCTCCCATCCAGGTACTAACTAGGCCTAACACTGCTTAACTTCCAAGATCAGACGAGATCGGGTGCATTCAGTGTGGTGTGGCCGTAGGCTCTAGGAATGCTAAGAATATTACTCTTATGCATTTGCATTTAGTAAGCTAAGCCATGCAGCCACTTGCAACATGATACCACGCTCATCGCTCGATCAGGCTCGATCAGGCGAGATATATAAGACTGGTGGGCCCATTCAGGACTCCTATGTCTGGTAGGATAACTTTAATTCATCCATCCTGTGTCTGTTGCAGGGAGGTGGAGAGAACAATCAACACAATAATGGTTTTCTTTCATGCCTCTTGAAGGACTCAATATTCTCTGTACTGCATTACATGTGAAAGTCGATTTATTACCCATGAACACACTACCTGTATGCTAATTCTATGTAAAAAGGTAGCTCCAGCCCTCATGATGTTGTCCAACATTTCCGCTATAAAACGGGATACAATTATTTTGGAAACATACCAAATTTGAAAAATAATTGAGAAGTTGCGCAATTACTAATCATGGAGCACGAAAAAGCCTACAGCACCTGGTATTCCCAGGCAGTCTCCCATCCAGGTACTAACTAGGCCCGACCCTGCTTAGCTTCCGAGATCGGGCGCATTCAGTGTGGTGTGGCCGTAGGCTCTGGGCCTAGTGAGTTTTGTACTTTTAAGCATCTAGTCAGCTAGACCTTGCAGTTTTGAAAAGAAATTGTGAAATGGCTCACTTCCTGAACTTGGAGCACAAAAAAGCCTACAGCACCTGGTATTCCCAGGCGGTCTCCCATCCAGGTACTAACGAGGCCCGACACTGCTTAGCTTCCGAGATCAGACGAGATCGGGCGCATTCAGTGTGGTGTGGCCGTAGGCTCTAGTTCTTGTGAGTTTTGTACTTTTAAGCATCTAGTCGGCTAGACCTTGCAGTTTTGAAAGGCAATTGAGAAATGGCTCACTTCCTGAACTTGGAGTACAAAAAAGCCTACAGCACCTGGTAATCCCAGGCGGTCTCCCATCCAGGTACTAACTAGGCCCGACACTGCTTAGCTTCTGAGATCAGATGAGATCAGGCGCATTCAGTGTGGTGTGGCCGTAGTCTCTGGGCCT